>NC_064549.1:18034248-18171748 GCF_023856365.1 Brienomyrus brachyistius
ATCATCGCAGTTTGGTGATTTAGCGTATCTAAAATCTGCCTAACCACTGTCATCTGTACCAGACATGAAGTTCACATTGATATAGATAATGTAACTCTACTGCCTCAGTCCAGTATTATTTCTGACCATCATCTTATTACATTCAATATTTACCTTGCTCAAAATATTACCCCCCCGACTTGCTTCTATGCCAAACATACAATCACTTCTAATACAGTGAGTAACTTTAGCGATAATCTCCCTGAGCTATCGCTTTCAACCAAACTAATGTTGAATCCTGCTGAACTTGATAGCATTATAGAATATTTAGCATCTACTCTTAATTCCACCCTTGATAAAATTGCTCCGTTAAAAATAAAAAAGATGAGAGAAAAAAGGTCCTTGGTATAATGACCACTTGTGTACTTTAAAACAAGAGACACAGAAATTAGAACGTAAGTGGTGTCAAACTAAACTAGTGGTGTTCGAACTAGCATGGAAAGAGGCTATGGGTAGCTATAAAAAGGCTCTTAGTGCCGCTAAATCAGAGTATCTATTGCAGCTAATTGAAATAAACAAAAATAATCCTAGATTCCTATTTACTATGGTGTTCAAGCTGACAAATAACCAGACTGCTACTCAAAGTGTGCCCGCATTATTTTCCAGTGACAAATTTATGAAATTTTTTTAACTAAAAAATATGCTCAATTCGACAGAACATTTTGAATACTCCAATAACTTCATTCTCTGGCCTTGACACGGCATGTGCTAATGCTGCAATCACCTTATTTGAAGCATTTACCAGGGTTAACCAGTCAGAACTGATGTACTTAATTTTATCTACAAATTCATCTACTTGTTTGCTAGACCCTGTTCCAACTAAATTATTCAAAGAGATGCTTCCGGCATTGATTTAACTGCTACTAGCAATAGTTAACTCCTCAATCAGCATCGGTCATCTACCAAAATCTCTTAAACTAGTAGTAATTAAACCTCTGTTGAAGAAACCAAACTTGGATCCCTTGGAAATGATAAACTATAGACTAATCTCTAATCTACCATTTATCACTAAAATAATAGAATGTTGTAGCTAGTCAACTAGCATCATTTCTGCAGGAGAACCAGATTTATGAGAGATTTCAGTCTGGGTTTAGAGCTCATTATAGCACAGAGACTGCTCTACTGAAGGTAGTAAATGACCTCCTCCTGTCTGCTGACCAAGGTTGTGCCTCGCTCCTGGAGCTGCTTGACCTTAGTGCTGTTTTTGATATATAGACTATGCCATTCTCCTACATAGGTTTGAACATACTGTAGGCATAAGGGGAGTGGCACTCTTAGTTTAAATCTTACTTCTCAGACCGCTATCAGTATGTGAATTTAAATAGTGATTTCTCAGAACATGTCAAGGTCAGATACGGAGTGCCACAAGGTTCAGTTTTAGTTCCCCTACTATTTTCACTATACATGTTACCCTTAGGCTTAATTTTTCATAAGCATGGATTTAGCTTTCATTGCTTTGCAGATGATACACAATTATATATATCGGCCAAACCAGAAGATAGACAGCAACTTCAGAGAATGGAAGAATGTTTAATGCATATCAAAAAGTGGATGTCAGACAACTTCCTCCAGCTGAACCTAGACAAGACTGAGGTTCTTCTTACTGGCACTAAAGCCACCAGAAGTAAACTTTCGAACATCACAGTCAATCTGGATGGACTACCTATTACAGCAAGTACTGTTGTTAAAAACCTTGGTATGAATGTAGACTATGATATTTTGTTTGATGTGCATGCTTCTAAAATTAGCCATACCGTCTACTTTCACCTGTGCAATATTGCCAAGTTAAGAAACACGCTGACCTTTCAAGATGCAGAGAAATTGGTTCATGCGTTTATTACCTCCAGGCTCGATTACTGTAATGTCTTATTCTCCTGTTGTCCAAATAGGTCATTAGGTAAACTCCAGCTAGTCCAGAATGCAGCAGCCAGAGTCCTCACCAAAACTAAAAAATATGATCATATGACCCCAATTTTATCAGTGCTGCCAGTTATATTTCGTGTTAACTACAAAACACTGCTCTTAACTTATAAAGCTGTAAATGATCTTGCAGATGTAGATGACCTCATTTGCAACTACATTCTGAATCGTACACTTAGCTCACAAGACGCAGGTCTCATATCCATACCCAGAATAAAGAACGTTACTGTTGGGGGAAGAGCATTTGCTCATAAAGCACCACAGCTATGGAATAAACTTCCTATTAGTGTTTGGAACTCAGACACAATCTCTGCTTTTAAGTCAAGACATAAGACGTACCTCTTTAGCCAGTCTTTTGGATAGTTAAATCCCCTTTTCTAAGGTGAATGGGAAATCTGGAGATTCATAGTCATTTGAGATTAAAGGTGAAAGGGGGGATTGGTGCTGCCGTCCTGCCACACTCGCCAATCACTTAAGCCAGGCTGTCATACTGTAGTTTCTTTAGTCCTGCTGGAGGTTAGGTTAGCTGTAGGGCAATAACTCTTCTTCATCCTCTCTTTTCCGAGCTGATACCGAGCCGACTGTACACCGTGTGAACCCACACCTGGACTCCTTGAGATAATAACATGAAACCAACTGGGACTTTATAACTATATGAACTCTAATGAGTGTCAATAAAAATGCAGTTTCATGCTCCTCGGTCACCCAGAGGAGGATGGGGTACCCTTCCGAGTCTAGGTTCCTCTCAAGGTTTCTTCCTGCTAGAGGGAGTTTTTCCTTGCCACTGTTGCCTCAGGCTTGCTTGGTGGGGTTCTGGCCAGTTAAATGTAAAGTGCTTTGTGGCAATGACTGTTGTTAAAAGCACTATATAAATAAAATTGAATTGAATTGAATTGAATTGAACTTACGGCATTAGTAAATCATAGCGCCCTCCAATGGGCTCACCACCCATGGGAGGAGCCATAGGGGTCGGGTGCGATGTGAGTTGGGCGGCGGCCAAAGGCAGGGACCTTGGCGGTCCGATCCTCGGCTGCAGATGCTAGCTCTAGGGACATGGAATGTCACCTCTCTGATGGGGAAGGAGCCTGAGCTGGTGCGTGAGGTTATGAAGTTCCGGCTAGATATAGTCAGACTCACCTCAACGCACGGCTTGGGCTCTGGAACCAGTCTCCTTCAGGGGGGTTGGACCCTTTTCCACTCTGGAGTTGCCCACGGGGAGAGGCGCCGAGCAGACATGGGCATACTTATTGCCCCCTGGCTGGGTGCCTGTACATTGGGGTTTACCGCAGTGGACGAGAGGGTAGCCTCCCTTCGCCTTTCGGTGGGGGGACGGGTCCTGACTGTTTGCACTTATGCGCCAAACGGCAGTTCAGAATACCCACCCTTTTTGGAGTCCTTGGAAGGGGTGTTGGAGAGCGCTCCTCCTGGGGACTCTCTTGTTCTGCTGGGGGACTTCAATGCTCACGTGGGCAATGACAGTGAGACCTGGAGGGGCGTGATTGGGAGGAACAGCCCCCCCAATCTGAACCCAAGCGGTGCTTTTTAATTGGACTTCTGTGCTCGTCACGGATTGTCCATAATGAACACCATGTTCAAGCATAAGGGTGTTCATATGTGCACTTGGCACCAGGACACCCTAGGCCGCAGTTCGATGATCGACTTTGTAGTCGTGTCATCGGACTTGCGGCCACATGTCTTGGACACTCGGGTGAAGAGAGGGGTGGAGCTGTTAACCGATTACTACCTGGTGGTGGGTTGGCTCCGCTGGTGGGGGAGGAAGCCGGCCAGAACTGGCAGGCCCAAGCGTATAGTGAGGGTCTGCTGGGAACGTCTGGCGGAATCCCCTGTCAGGGGGAGTTTCAACTCCTACCTCCGGCAGAACTTCTCCCATATCACATTGATTCTGAATGGGCCATGTTCTGTGCCTCCATTGTGGAGGCAGCTGACCGGAGATGCGGCCGTAAGGTGGTCGGTGCCTGTTGCGGCGGCAATCCCCGAACCCGCTGGTAGACACCGGTGGTGAGGGATGCCGTCAAGCTGAACAAGGAGTCCTATCGAGCCTTTTTGGCCTGTGGGACTCCAGACGCAGCTGACAGCTATCGGCAGGCCAAACGGAATGCGGCTTTGGCTTTTGCCGAGGCAAAAACTCAGGTGTGGGAGGAGTTTGGCGAGGCCATGGAGAACGACTTCCGGACGGCTTCGAGGAGATTCTGGTCCACCATTCGGCGGCTCAGGGCAGGAAAACGGTGCAACATCAACACTATTTATGGTGGGGATGTGCGCTGCTGACCTCAACTCGGGACGTTCGAAGATCCCCTCAATCCCACCGGCACGCCTTTTGATATGGAAGCAGAGTGTGGGGACTTGGGGGTGGACTCGCCTATCTCTGGGGCGGAGGTCGCCGAGGTAGTTAAAAAGCTCCTCGGTGGCCGGACCCCGGGGGTGGATGAGATTCGCCCGGAGTTCCTCAAGGCTCTGGATGTTGCAGGGCTGTCCTGGTTGACACGCATCTGTGGCATCACGTGGACATTGGGGGCAATGCCTCTGGACTGGTAGACCGGGGTGGTGGTCCCCCTCTTTAGGAAAGGGGACCGGAGGGTGTGCTCCAACTACAGGGGGATCACACTCCTCAGCCTCCCTGGTAAGGTCTATTCGAGGTCCTGGAGAGGAGGGTCCGCCGGATTGTCGAACCTCGGTTTCAGGAGGAGAAGTGTGGTTTTCACCCTGGCCGTGGAACAGTGGACCAGCTCTATACTCTCAGCAGGGTTTTGGAGGGTTCATGGGAGTTTGCCCGACCAGTCTACATGTGTTTTGTGGACTTGGAGAAGGCATTCGACCATGTCCCTCAGGGAGTCCTGTGGGGAGTGCTCCGGGAGTATGGGGTACCGGGCTTCCTTTTAAGGGCGGTTTGGTCCCTGTATGACCGGTGCCAGAGCCTGGTCCGCATGGGCGGCAATAAGTCGGACTCGTTTCCGGTGAGGGTTTGACTCCATCAGGGCTGCCCTTTGTCACCGATTCTCTTCATAGTTTTTATGGACAGAATTTGTAGGCGCAGCCAGGGCTTTTTGTCCGGTTTGGTGACCTCAGGATTAGGTCTCTGCTTTTTGCAGATGATGTGGTTCTGTTGGCCTCATCGGACCGTGACCTTCGACTCTCACTGGAACAGTTCGCAGCCGAGTGTGAAGCGGCTGGGATGGGAATCAGCACCTCCAAATCCGAGACCATGGTTCTCAGCCGGAAAAGGGTAGAATGCTCTCTCCGGGTTGGGGATGGGGTCCTCCCCCAAGTGGAGGAGTTTAAGTATCTCGGGATCTTGTTCACGAGTGCGGGAATGATGGAACGGGAGATCGACAGGTGGATCGGTGCGGCATCAGCAGTCATGCGGGCGCTACATCGGTCTGTCATGGTGAAGAGAGAGTTGAGCCAAAAGGCGAAGCTCTGGATTTACCAGTCGATCTATGATCCTACCCTCACCTATGGTCATGAGCTATGAGTAGTGACCGAAAGAACGAGATCGCAGGTGCAAGTGGCTGAAATGAGTTTCCTCCACAGGGTGGCTGGGCTCTCCCTTAGAGACAGGGTGAGGAGATCAGTCATTCGGGAGAGACTCAGAGTAGAACCGCTGCTCCTCCGCATTGAGAGGAGCCAGATGAGGTGGCTCGGGCATCTGATTAGGATGCCTCCTGGACGCCTCCCTGGTGAGGTCTTCCGGGCATGTCCCACTGGGAGGAGACCCCGGGGAAGACCCAGGACACGCTGGAGGGACTATGTCTCTCGGCTGGCCTGGGAACGCCTCGGGATCCCCCCAGAGGAGCTGGATGAAGTTGCCGGGGAGCGGGAAGTCTGGGCCTCCCTGCTGAGACTGCTGCCCCCGTGACCCGACCTCGGATTAAGCGGAAGATGATGGATGGATGGATGGATGGATGGATAAATCATAGCGAATTTCTATCATTTAGGTGACGTGTCTTAATAATCTTCTCTGCCATAGTCAAAGAGGCAGGCTCAATCACGAAAGTGATTAGAAAATGGTCGGAGAAGGACTTGGCTCCTTCTGGACAGACAGATACATGAGGAGCAGAAACTCCGTAAGTAATTATCAAGTATAGTGTATGGTTGCGAACATGCGTTGGACCTGTTACGTGTTGGTGACATTCAACAGTCCATGAGGGACAGAAAACTTTTGCTAAAGGCATCAGTGTCTATGTCCACCTGTATATTGAAGTCTCTATGTATTATAATATTCTCTAAGTTAATCACTAAGTCAAAGAGTAGTTCCCCAAATTCTACCAGAAATAAAGTGTATGATCCCAGTGGTCTATAAACTATAAGAAAATAGATGGGCGGGTTGGACACCAAGTAGATTAGCAATGCTGCAAATGTTAGAAAATCTCTGATAATCTTAGGTAAAATTTTTAACATTGTGTTAAAGATAGATGCCAGCCACCCCCATGCCCAGAACCATGTGATTTCTGTGCAAAACTAAACCCATCAGGTGAGGCTTCAACAAGAGGTATAGTATCTGTGGGTTTGAGTCAGGGTTCAGTTAAAAAACACAGGTCTGCAAAAGTGTCCAGCCCAATATCATTAACAAGAAGTGATTTACTTCCTAAAGAGCGAACGTTCAATAGTGCACATTTTATGATGGGTTTATGTTGTGATTCATTCAGTCTTATTAATGGAATCGATATTAAGTTATCCACACAGGAGCCACCAGTGGAACGTTTAGGTCTAAGTCTTGGTTTAATAATGCTTACAATATTCTTTCTATGTGTACTCAACTTGATTCGTAAAAAGTTTTTAGATTTAGGGGACACCGTGCGATGGAGCACCTGGGTCAAGGCCGAACATGATCTAAATGTGTCAGGGTCAGCCCCTGTTGTCCCACTCTGTTCCTTCCCCGTCTGGCCAGCAGACGTTGCTGGTCATCCCGTCCCTCATGTTGTCAGTCTTTGTGTTTTTCCCGGCTCCCTGTGGACCGCATAGCTCACCATGTTGAGCATGCGGTTGTTTGTGAATTCTTCTGTCCCGTGTTTGAATCCCTCCTCTGTTTTTGTATTTTGATCCCTAGTGTTTCATTGTATGGGTTTTCTTGTTCCTGTGTCTTGTGAATTGTATTTGGTTTTGTGCCCCATGCTTTTATTTTTTCCTATCTGTTCCCCTAGTGTAGATTCTGTTTCTTAGTTTCTTTGTTAGTTTGAGTTCCCTGAATAATTAGTTTCAGCTGTTGCCTGTTTTTTTGCCTGCCCTTTCCCGGATTGGTTAATTGTTTTTCACTCCTATTGTATCGTTACCCAGATTAGTTTTGTATTTAAGTTCCTGATCCTGTTCTGTTCTTTCTGGAGTCAGTGATATTTGATGTCTTTTGCTGTGTTCTTTGTTACCTGCCTGCCCCTTGTTATAATTAGTCTTTGTTTTGTCCCATTTACTTTTGATCCTGCGTGGTCTTTTTGTTTTGTTAGTGGTTTCTTGTTTTTTTTAGTTCATTCAATAAACCCCCATTTTTATATTGTGAGCTGCAAGTGGATTGTCCACCTTTTTTTTGCCTGCACCATGCCTCATTCCCGCTCAAGACCCGCCCGGATCCATGACAGAATGACTCCAGCTTACGGATGTAATGAGTGATGAGTACTACAATCCCCAGGATGCTTTGTAAGGGTCAGGGGGTTTTTGCAGAAATAAATGGTTACATGCATGTTGGCAGTACAGGGTCTCTGTGTCTCATACATGACTAACATTACATGGTGTCAGAAGTGGGATTTTTTTTTTTGCTGAAATACAGTGCAAGGGTTAATTAAACTCGCGCTTCATTTCCATAAAAAAAAAAAAAACCGCGTAGTAGCAAGTTACAAAAAGTTTGCGCTTCTCCATTTTTTTTTTTTTTTTTCCCCACCGGTTAAGAGAAATTTTTTAAAAATGGCTTTAGCAACAGTGCAAATGGCTCTTCCGGAACCTTTCGATTTTCCCCCAAAGCAAGTGTTTGTGTACGTATTTGTGTTGACCTCACAAACTTAAACAAGTGGGGCAAGAGGGAACGACACATTCTTCCAGCTATAGACCAGTCATTGGCTCTGCTTTCAGATGCACATGTCTTCTCTAAATTGGATGCAAAGGCAGGCTTTTGGCAGATCCTTCTCACAGAAGACTCAAAGCCTCTCACCACCTTCATCACTCCATTTGGGAGATACTTTTTCAACCGTCTGGAAGGGGTGATTTGCCATGCGGATGACATTCTAGTCTTTGGACAGGACAAGGAGGAACACGATTTGCGTGTACACCGAGTTCTACAGGAGCTCCAGTCTGAGGGGTTAACTCTCAATGAGAAGTGTGAGTTTGGTAAGTCAGCATTGCACTTTGTGGGTCACAAAATCACCCACAGTGGCATAGAAGCTGATCCATCCAAAGTCAAGGCCATTCTTCAGATGCCAGATCCAACATGTATTGCGGACATATGCAGACTGCTGGGCATGGCTAACTTCTTGGCCAAAATCCTCCCAGTGTTATCCACTGTCACTGCACCATTAAAACAGCTACTTAAACAGGAAAATGAGTGGTGTTGGGACATGCCACAACAGCAGTCCTTTCACAGACTTAAGGAACACTTGAGTTCTCCCAAGATTCTGGCCCGATACTCACCTGAAAAATACACTAGAGTTGAAGCCGATGCTTCTTCGTATGGCTTAGGTGCAGTGCTTACACAGAAACAGCAGGATAGTACATGGAAGCCTGTTACGTATATATCAAGAAGTCTGAGCGATGCAGAAAAGTGCTATGCTCAAATTGAGAAGGAGGCTTTGGCGGTCACGTGGGCCTGCGAAAGACTGTCAACATGCATAATGGGCCTACACTTTACTATACTCATGGATCACAAGCCTCTCATTCCTCTTCTCAGTTCCAGAGGCCTTGATGACTTGCCACCGAGAATCCTTAGATTCCTCCTTCGTCTCCTGAGATTCAGCTATGATATACAGCATGTTCCTGGAAAAAACCTCATCACAGCTGATATGCTCTCCTGAGCCCCCACCAGAGAGGGGCTGACGCATGCTGAAGAACAGCTGGAAAAAGAGGCTCAGGTCTTTGTGGACACAATGGTGTCTTCCCTGCCAGCAACAGAGAATCGTCTGACACAGATAGCCAAGGCTCAGGCAGCAGATGAAATCTGCAGGTCACTGAAGATATTCTGTTTATCGGGCTGGCCTGACAAACATGCATTGAGGAAGGATCTCATGCCCTTCTGGCATGTCCAAGGAGAATTGACAGTGGCAAATGACCTCCTCTTAAAAGGAGACAGGATTCTGATTCCAGGAGCATTGCAAAATGAGATGCTCAAAAAGATTCACGAGGGCCACCAGGGCATTTCTAAATGCCGCACCCGGGCCCAGCGTTACATATGGTGGCTGGGCCTCTCATCACAGATCCGCCAGATGGTTGATCAGTGCACAACTTGTCAGGAACACAGGGTGCCCCACTATGAACCACTGCTGCCCACCGTAGTCCCCAAAAGACCATGGGAAAAGGTTAGAATACACCTTTTTGAGTGGGAAAAGAAAAATTACTTGCTCATTATCGATTATTTCTCCAGATTTATTGAGGTGGCACACCTTAGAACAACTTCATCAGAGGTCACAATCAGTGCCCTCAAAGACGTTTTTGCACATCATGGTATTCCTAAGGAAGTTGTCTCGGACAATGGTCCTCAATTCCTGTCAGAGGTCGTTCGTCAGTTTGCCAGGGCTTTGGACTTCAGACACACTACAGCAAGCCCACATTATCCTCAGGCAAATGGGGAGGCTGAGAGGGGCGTGCATACAGTCAAAGAACTGTGGGCTAAAGAGAAAGACCATAGCAAAGCACTGCTTGTCTACAGGTCCACACCACTGCAGCACGGCTTCTCTCCCTCACAACTGCTTATGGGCAGACGATTACGCATAACCCTTCCCCAGAAGTCTGGTAAATTGGACCCTCTGTGGCCAGACATTCAGGAGTTCCAGCAAAAAGATCGTCAGGTACGGCAGAAACAAGCACAGTACTACAACTCTCGCCATGGATGTCGTCCACTTCCCAAGCTCCACTCTGGGCAGACGGTCTGGCTGGCGGCAGAGAAACTGCATGGATCTGTCGTGGGTCCAGCTCACACTCCAAGGTCCCACTTTGTGGAAACTGAAAGTGGGGGATTGTTTACAAGGAACCGTAGGCATTTACGGCCCTCAGGTTTTGTTACTAGATCAGGGCGGCATAGTAAGGCTCCTGAAAGACTGAACTTGTGAAGAAGAAAAAAAAAACAGAAATAGAAGTGTGTTAAATGATTATTTCTCTGGATGTTATTGATGACTATTCCTGAGGGGGTAGGATGTTTTATTGGTTCTTTTCCAGTTACTTAGTTACATGTTCTTAAGTAATAGTACATGTTTAGATACAAAGGAGAATGTGGGATTATATATTCTTGGGGAAGAATCGCTTGGCTAAAAGAGGGAGGTGTAATGAGCGATGAGTACTACAATCCCCAGGATGCTTTGTAAGGGTCAGGGGGTTTTTGCAGAAATAAATGGTTACCTGCATGTTAGCAGTACAGGGTCTCTGTGTCTCATATATGACTAACATTACAACGGACAATCCCCAGGCTCCATGATGCCCCTCAGGCTGGGATAGGTTTCCCTCGCACCCGCTACTGAAGTGATAGCACAAAGGTCAGAGTGCCAGTTCTCCAGGCCCAGAGACAGTGATGTCTGTTCCCCAAATGCCTGGTATGGGACACACCTTGTTTTCAAGTGTTCCAAGCTTCCTGTTGACACCATCCTTCGGATCCCTAAGTTCCTTAGAAAGGGGAGCAAAGCCCCTGCAGTGGTTGCAGTAGTGGAGCTTCTGCTTCCAGGTGCCCCGGCTGTTCCCTGTTTAAGAACATAAGAACATAAGAACTATACAAACGAGAGGAGGCCATTCGGCCCATCAAGCTCGCTTGGGGAGAACTAAACTAATAGCTCAAAGTCGTTAAAATCTTATCTAGCTCTGATTTAAAGGAACCCAGGGATTCAGCTTGCACTACATTATCAAGAAGGCTATTCCATACTCTGACTACACGCTGTGTAAAGAAGTGCTTCCTTAAATCCAGCTTGAAATGTTCTCCCGCTAATTTCCACCTATGGCCATGAGTTCGTGTATTTAAACTAATGCTGAAGTAACTATTTGGTTGAACAGCATCCAAACCTGTTAGAATCTTATATACCTGGATCATGTCGCCCCTCAGTCTCCTTTGCTTGAGACTGAACAGATTTAACTCAAGTAACCGTTCCTCGTATGACATTCCTCTAAGACCAGGAATCATTTTTGTGGCCCTACGCTGCACCTTTTCTAAGGCCACAATGTCCTTTTTAAGATATGGTGACCAAACCTGCACACAATATTCTAGGTGAGGTCTCACCAAGGAATTGTATAATCTTAGCATTACCTCCCTTGACTTAAACTCCACACACCTGGAGATATACCCCAACATCCTATTGGCCTTTTTTATTGCTTCCCCACACTGGCGAGAATGGGACATGGAAGCATCAACATACACACCAAGGTCTTTCTCATGATCAGCTACCTTTATTTCAGTGACACCCATGAAATACCTGTACTTTATATTTCTGCTCCCTAGATGGAGTACCTTACATTTATCGACGTAAAATTTCATCTGCCAGGTATCGGCCCAGTCACTAATTAAATCAAGATCCCGCTGTAGCTGCTGAGCCGCTAATTCAGTATCTGCTACACCACCCACCTTGGTGTCATCTGCAAATTTCACCAGTTTACTGTATATATTGGTATCCATATCATTCATGTAAATTAGGAACAATAGTGGTCCTAAAATCGAACCCTGGGGTACCCCACTATGAACGCAGGCCCACTGTGACATTGTGCCTCTTATAACTACTCGCTGTTTCCTATCTGTTAACCAGTTATCAATCCAGGTCGCTACGGTACCTAAAATACCTGTCGCTTTGAGTTTAAGTAGGAGCCTTTTGTGGGGGACAACATCAAAAGCCTTTTGGAAATCTAAGTAGATGACATCATAGGCCTTCTTATCATCAACTTCCTGAGTAGCTTCCTCAAAAAACTCCAACAGATTTGTTAAACAGGATCTACCTCTCCTAAATCCATGCTGGCTATCCCGCAAAATGTTATTGGAGTCCAGGTAATCTACCATTTTCTCTTTGATTATAGCCTCCATAACTTTACCAGTTATACAAGTTAGACTGATTGGCCTATAGTTAGACAAATTACTTCTATCCCCTTTTTTGAAAATGGGCGTTATGAAGGCATGCTTCCAATCAGAAGGTGTTTACCCCCAGGTGTTCCAGTTACGACACCTGTTGAGGGGGAGGAAGGTCGACCGAGAGCATCCATCGCCAGATGATGGACTGGGCCAAGGGTCTCTTGTCCCTAGAGCCCTGCCCAGGGGAAGTCGCAGCCAGTGCCGCGATTCCCAAGCCCGGCCCACAGGAGGCCTCCGCCGCTCCGGGTCCCCGCACCCGGCCCACAGGGAGCCATGCATCTTGACTTTGCCCCTGCACCTCTGCCCGAAGCCATCCCGGCCCCTGAACCTCTGCTTGAGGCCATCCATGAGCTAGTGGAGACAGATCTGGAGGTATCCACTCCAGAGGACTTGGAGTGGGAACCACAGGATCTGGCCCTGAGTCATCCTTTCCAGGCTCCCACCTTAACCTTTGCGACCCTGTGGCGCAGGAGGCCCAACAGAGGGCCAGGTCAGATCTGTCTCCCAAAAGGGGAGACGGGGACACAGTAGGTGGACTAACCACCCAGACTCAGGTACCTGTGCAGTGGTCCCCAGTCCTTCAGCCACCTCCTTATCACCTTCCCGCTCCTGTCCTATGGCCTCCTCAGATCCAGTCCTGCAGTTCCTTCCTCGTCGTTCCCCAGTTCTGCAGTCTCTTCCTTATCGTTACCCACCAATGCCCGTCCTGCAATCCCTTCCTCGTCATTGACCTCCAGTTTCTGTCCTCATCCTACAGTCTCCTCCTTGTCATCCTCCAGTTCCAATCCCGCAGCCACCTCCTTACCACCCTCCAGTCCTACATTCCCTTCCTTGTTACCTTCCAGTTCCCATCCTGCAGTCTCTTCCTCGTCGCTCCCTAGTTCCTGTCCTACAGACTCCTCCTCGTCATTCCCCAGTCCTGCAGTCCCTTCCTCCAGTTCCCATCTTGCAGTCATCTCCTCTTCATTGACCCCCAGTTCCCATCCTCATTCTGCAGTCTCGTCCTACAGTCAATTCCTCCTCATCCTCCAGTCCCTGTCAACATCCTGCAGTCCCTTCCTCCTCGCCCTCCAGGCCCACATCCTACCCAAGCGTTCCCTTTTCTGTTTCCTGGCCAGCTACCCCAACAAGTCCCATTTTTTTCCCTTCCCTTTCAGTTCATCTGCCCAATTTCAGTCCCAGTCTCATGTCCCTGGTCCTTTCCCTCGCCCTGCTCCTTTTGTTCCTTTTCCTTCTGGTTCTCCTACACCATTTTGTTTTCAATTTCATGTCCCAGGTTCTGTTCCTCAGTCTCCACATACATTCCTGAGTCTGTTTGTTCCTGGTTCCCAAGTTCTGCCCCCTACTGTGATCCTTCGTTTGGTGTTCTTGTCCCAGCTCCTTGTGTCTGCCATATCTTTTTCTTCCCCTCTTGTCCGAGTTCTTGGTTCTGTCTGTCTAGTACCTTGGTTTTCGTTAGTTGTTTCCCTATCCGGTTCTGTGTCTTAGTCCTATCCACCTGTTCTCTGTGGCCCTGGCAGTGCACTTGCGCTCATCCAGTGTCCGCGGGTTAGGTGGGGGGTAACGTCAGGGTCAGTTCCTGTTGTCCCACTCTGTTCCTTCCCCGTTTGGCCAGCAGGCGTTGCTGGTCATCCCATCCCTCTTGGTGTCAGTCTTTGTGTTTTTTTTCCCCTGCTCCCTGCGGACTGCATAGCTCACCATGTTGAGCATGCGGTTGTTTGTGAACCCTTTTGTCCCGTGTTTGAATCCCTCCTCTTTTTTTGTGTTTTGTTCCCTAGTTTTTCATTGTATGAATTTTCTTGTTCCTGTGTCTTGTGAATTGTATTTGGTTTTGTGCCCCATGCTTTTATTTTTTCCTATCTGTTCCCCTAGTGTAGATTCTGTTTCTTAGTTTCTTTGTTAGTTTGAGTTCCCTGAGTATTTAGTTTCAGCTGTTGCTTGTTTTTGTGCCTGCCCTTCTGTGTGTTTTTGTGCCTGCCCTTTACCTGATTTCTCGTTGCCCTGCCCCTTCCCGGATTGGATAATTGTTTTTCACTCCTGTTGTATCATTAGCCGGTTTAGTTTTGTATTTAACTTGACAATGGTGTGGTGCGAGATGGCAGGCTTATCGGTAAGAAGATTTGTGTTTTATTCTTTTGGGTTTTACAGTGAGATTTGTGCATGATGCAGCCATTTGACAATTCCTTAGGGGACAGTGGGTACCCACAGAAGATGTAGCTTCTCACGCTGCCTGCAAACCCACAGAGTGAACAAGAGCGACATTATAATGATGCCCATGGTCGAGCTCGAGTGGTGGTAGAGTGCACTATAGGGCAGCTTAAAGGCCATTGGCGATGCCTGGACAAGACCGGTGGGGTGCTGCTATATAGTCCACAGAAAGTCTGTCACATGTAGCCTGCTGCATAATATGGCACAACATTGTGGCTTGCCTGTACCTGAAAAGCTGAGGAATGATGAACCTGATCTCGACCCACCAAATGTTCTGGCAAATGGGGCAGCGTTCATTTGAATGTAATAGAAAGGATGTAAAAACAGGTAATCAAACGCAGAATTTATTTCACTAATTCTTTTAACGTGTAGTTAATGTCACGTAGCACAGCATGTATATTTTTTAGTTCATTTGCAACATCTGTTATAGCATTTATTGTTGCATTTTGTGACTGCAGCACAGCTTCCCTGAGCACATGGCCGGAGGGTCGCTCCTCGGTTTCTGAGGCACGGGGTGTGTGTAGCCATTGCCCGATGATATGCTCAGCACACTAGTGCCTTCACCGCCAAAAGTATCATGCACAACACAGGGGTCACTCCTTATACTATTGTCTGACACAGAATAAACATGAGTACTGCCGCATGTGCTGCCTTCTTGTTCAACTTAACCATGCAAATAAATTAAACAAGTACAGTACGATAGATGACACTCCCGTTAAAACGTCCCGAATAATAGCAGCAATGCACTGCTCAAAAGGTGTGAACCCCGGAATTCCGCTTCCTCCTCCAGTGTTGTTGAGACTCTTATGGTGAGCCGCTACTCACTTTTTTTATGTCGACTTTAATACCCAACCATTAATTTTTAATTTCAGGCACTGTGCGGCTTTCCGAACTTACATTTTTAAGTGCCACTCCATCTGTTTTCTTTTGTTGCTGATGCCACTACTTAATCCACCAAACTAATTTTTTTTTCTCTCTTGCCTCAATTTCAGTAAGCAAGACCTCCCCTTTGCATTCGCTGAAATTTTTCTTTTTTCCGCGTGCCTTGGCCATTGTCTTTTAAGAAAACATTGAACAAAGCGGGTACTTGTATTGATTTGCATATTCAAATATACAGTGAGGAACATAAGTATTTGAACACCCTGCGATTTTGCAAGTTATCCCACTTAGAAATCATGGAGGGGTCTGAAATTCACATTGTAGGTGCATTCCCACTGTGAGCGACAGCATTTAAACAAATCAGGAAATCACACTGTATGATTTTTAAAGAATTTATTTGTATTGCACTGCTGCACATAAGTATTTGAACACCTGAGAAAATCAGTGTTAATTCTGGCTCTCAAAGACCTGTTACTCTGCCTTTAAAAAGTCCACCTCTACTCCACTTATTAATCTAAATTAGTAGCACCTGTCTGAGCTCTTTAAAGACACCTGTCCACCCCACAGTCAGTCAGACTACAACTACTACCATGGGCAAGATGAAAGAGCTATCAAAAGACACCAGCGACAAAATTGTGGACCTCCACAAGGCTGGAAAGGGCTATGGGGCACTGTGAAGCATGGGGGTGGAAACATCATACTTTGGGGTTGCTTTTCTGCAAAGGGTACAGGACGACTGCACTGTATTAAGGAGAGGAGGAATGAGGCCATGTATGTGAGATTTTGAGCAACAGCCTCCTTCCCTCAGTCAGAGCATTGAAGACGGGTCGTGGCTGGGTCTTCTAACATGACATTGACGTGGCTGGGTCTTCCAACATGACAATGTACGGGCAGCGGATGCAGCCTCCATACAGTCGCGTCATCGGCGGCGCTCCCTCACCGCATTATCCAAAGTTACAGACAACTGCACGTAATCTTCAAAGGATAGCGTCCCTCTGCGGGAGACTAGTTCATCCTGGATCTCAGGGTTCAGTGCGCGGCGATACATGATCCGGAGACAATCTTCCGGCCAGCGCAGCCTGGCAGCAATCGCACAGAATTCCAAGGAAAATTCTGGCACTGATCGTGAGCCTTGTTTTAAGTCAAATAGGAGCTCTCCCAGACTATGTTCCACGGCCGGACGATTGAACATTTCTGTGAAGCCGTTTTGGAACTCCCATGTGGTGTCTAGGAGAGAGCTTTCATCGGTCCATGAAGCTGGCTAGATATAGGCTGGATTTGGCTAACTGCAATAATGCTGAAACACTGTACTGTTGAAGACGTTTTTCATTAAGGTGCATCGCTCTTGAAATATTTAAAAAATTTGTAAAATTGTCAAGTATGCCTGATTTTGAAAATTTATGTGGGTACAGTTTATTTGAATTCCACTCATTCTGAGGAATTCAAATATATATATATATATATATATATATAATATATACATACACACACACATACAGTGCGGCAAAAAAGTATTTGGCAGCCACCGATTGTGCAAGTTGTCCCATTTATAAAGACGAGAGAGGTCTGTAATTTTCATCATAGGTACACTGCAACAGTGAGAGACAGAATGTTAAAAAAAATTTAATGACATTGTATGATTTTTTTAAAGAATTTGTTAGTATAATGGTGCAGAAAATAAGTATTTGGTCAATAACAAAAGTTCACCTCAATACTTTGTAATGTAACCTTGGTTGGCAATGACAGAGGTCAAATGTTTCCTGTGGGTCTTCACCAGGTTTACACAAACTGTAGCTGGTATTTTGACCCATTCTTCCATGCAGATCTTCTCTAGAGCTGTGATGTTTTGGGGCTGTCGCTGGGCAACACGGACTTTCAATTCCCTTCACAGATTCTCTATTGGATTGACATCTGGAGACTCCAGAACCTTGAAATGCTTTTTTCGTAGTCACTTCTTTGTTGCCCGGGCGGTGTGTTTGGAATCATTGTCATGCTGGAAGATCCAGCCACGTTTCATCTTCAGTGCACTCACTGATGGAAAGAGATTTTTGCCCAAAATCTCATGATACATGGACCCATTCATCCTTTCTTTAATATGGATCAGTCGTCTTGTCCCCTTTGCAGAAAAGCAACACCAAAGCATAATGTTTCCACCCCGTGCTTCACAGTACTGTAGGGAGCCGCCCACTGGCCCAATGGCGGAATCCAATGGCGCAACCGAAGGCTGTGAATGCGTGTTGGTCCTTCCAAGCACTCCTGGGAATTACTTACCCTTTTTAATATACAAAATATTCTTTTAGACACATATCTGACTCCATTTTATTAAAGACCTTTATTTCAGTATGTTGTAGTCATGACGTTTATGTTGTTCGGATTACTTCGAGACTTTCCTTTAGATTACCAACTCTAGTTTACCCCTGATGAAGGAGTCCGCCAGATTCGCCTCGGCCGACAGGGCGATCCGTGGGCTTGTTCCACAGGGTTTGTCTTAAAGGTACGGAAATCGCCACCATTTAAGACAATGTCAGCCTCTGATTATTCGGGTCCCTCGACCTATATAATTTCCCAAAGGCTCAGTGTCTGCCAATTACTGAGCATGTGGGTGCCTCGAATTTTAAGCCGATGTTTACCCAAAACACACGTACGTCCACCTCAGAGGCTCAGCCGGGGGCAGCCCATATCATAACATGTGTCAACCTCAGCGGCTGTGAAGGCGCACCTTTCGTTGCAGTAGTTTGTACGAGGTTTACTTTTGGCTCGTCTCAGGGACTCCGCCGATGCCGCCCATTGTCTTACCATGTGAGCGTCTCAGGGACTATTCCCGGTGCCTAGGAACATAGTGTGTACGCCCCTCAGAGGGTAGACCAGTACCTTTCATCAGCATGTATTGACCTCAGAGGTTAAGTCGGCCCGTAACTGAGCGTGTGCGAACTCCAGAAGTGTAGTTTTGGTATCCACCTAACTTAACTTGGGCAGTCGAGTTTGGGACCCGGATAAAGGGGATTTAACCCAGAGGCTGCAAGATAGCATTTACCACTTTAGTCCTAATCAGGATAGAAGCCCAATCTGGAAAGTTTATAAAAAGTTAGCAAATCAGACAGTCATAAAGTAATCAAGACAACATTTGTTAAACATATTACAATATCCAATTATTGACATGTGGCCACATACTTGTAAATACATTTGGACAAATACAATATTAAATAATCACATTCCTCAGCTGAGAGTGCACAAAGTTCTGCGGAAAGTATCTGACTACAGATGGACTTTCACGCAGTTCTCTGTGGGAGCTCTGATTACAGAGTGACTCCTCGACTTCTTCTGAGGCCCTTCCTTAAATATCCAAACCAGGTGATGGCATACCTCTGAAGACTGACCAGTTTCGGTCACTAGTTAATTTTAGGGCCATTGCTGACCTTGGTTCTCAGGTCCCCAGCCAATCAGATCATTTTAGGGGGTGGTCAAAGTTCTCTTGTTCTACCATGTGAGCGGCTCTCTCATTTTGGTGGATTTAGCCAAAGTTTCTATATTTCTCTTAGGGAAAGTTATACTGCCTTAAATCTGAGAGTATAATATCTCATCTCATGCCTATTCAAACGAGACCAAACATGCGTGTATTTGTCCCTAACATCTATGTGTGGCGAGTTATCCTGTTTATAGTGGAAATGGTGTCTGTGTCTGGAGACTGACAGCTGTTGTTACTGTGGATTGACTGTGGAACTCTGGTCACTCCGGGGGTGAAAGGTGTTGCTTTTTCTGTGTTGCTCCAGTTATTCCTATCCAGTCTCTCAGGAGCCGGCAGGCCTTTGCCTTCCTTAAAAGGGGTGGTCTGATGAGTGGAGTCCAGTCTTGCCCAGGCCAGCAGATCCTTTTCGTGGAGCTCTGAAATAGACTGATGCAGGCTGATCAGAGTTGGGGCCTGCAGGACCTATAAGTTTTATGTCCTTACAGTGCGTATGGTGTTCTTGGGATGAAACTCAAGCATTCTTCCCCCTCCAAACATGGCGAGTGGCATTTATACCAAAAACTTCTGTTTTGGTCTCATCTGACCACATGACATTCACCCAATCCTCCTCTGGATCATCCAGATGGTCTGTGGCAAACTTTAGACGGGCCTGGACATGTGCTGGCTTAAGCAGGGGGACCTTGCGTGCGCTGCAGGATTTTAATCCATGAGGACGTAGTGTGTTACTAATAGGGCTGGGTATCGAGTTCGATACTTTTTAAGCACCGACCGAATCGTCTCGATACTATCGAGTATCGAAAAAATCATTTTCGTTCGGTATCAAATTTCGATACCTAAGGGTATAATCTTGTCAACGTCAGTGAGCTAGAAAACGTGCGGCATCCTTAGGCTATGTTCACACTTGGCGTCTTTTTTCAAACTGCCAGCGTCTGCTTCACATTATAACCCTATGGAGTAACCCGTTTTTTCAAAAAAGTCCTGACCGCTTTTTTAAACGCCACCGCCGGCATCTCTTTCTGCAGCTCAGAGCGTCTTTTCAAGTTGAAAAAAGTTCAACGTTTCTGAAAAGAACGCCCTACGTCAAGCATCTATTTGACAGCTGACCAATGACAAGCGAGTAGCGAGACCTGTCATTCCGATAACAAGAAAAAATGGAGACTTGCCGGTAAATAAACTGAACCGACATTCTCCTCCCCGTAACTTCAAGAGTCAACTTTCTCTTTCTCGACATTTTTGCATCATACAGCACTAGGCTACTATTGCAGCTGTTGTTATAGCAACAAAAGACGCGCTCAGCTGCTATTTGTAACCATACGCTGCCAGCTTTTTTTTGCTAAAAAAGCGCCATTAGCGTCTTTTTTGACAAGAAAAAGCTGATAAGTGTGAACACTCCCCTAACGTGCCCGGATCAAATGCTGGTGATTGGCTGCTGCGAGGCTGCCTTGAAAATCAATAGTTTACGGCGGTTACGCCCACTCGCCCAGAGCTTGTCTAATGTGAGGCTGTAAAGTATACTACACTTTAAAGCATAGCATAAATTTAACGCAAACGATGTTTAAGCAATCAAAAGTATGGCTACATTATGCTAAGATTGACGGTAACAGCGTGCGATGCAATATTTGTAAAAAGGTTATCCCGTCCAAGACTGGCAACACGTCAAATATGATAAAACACCTGACAGTACACGGAATTAATTTACGAGCAGAAAGTTGCTCCGTGTTTTACTGCAAGAAGATCACGCCGGTGCAGTCATCATCATCCTTTCAGTATTTTCCTGACTCAGGGCCTCCAACAACATGCCCGCCACAAGCGTCGTCCACACCCTCAGAGCGTACATTTTCCACTGCTGGGGACATTATCAGCCAGGAGCGGGCTTGTCTGTCTCCTGAAAAAGCAGACATGCTAATTTTTCTGAAGAAGAACTGTTGAGTGATTTCAGGTGATCTTAAAAGGTTAGTTCACCAAAAAATGAAAATTTTGTCACTAATTACTCACCCTAATGTTGTTCCAAACCCATAAGACCTTTGTTTGCTTATCTTCAGAACACAAATGGCGATAATTTGGATTTAATCCAAGAGCTTTCTGATCCTCCCATAGATTTACTGGATATGCAGTTTTCAATGCCCAGAAAGGAACCAAAAACATAGTCAAAATAAGTCCATGTGATATAAGTGGTTCAATCATAAATATATGAAGCTGCGAGAATACTTCTGTGTGCAAAGTGAACAAAAATAACTGTATTCAACAATTTATCTATGGGAGGATCAGAAAGCTCTTGGATTAAATCCAAAATATCTTAATTTGTAGATAATTAATGACAGAATTTTAATTTTTGGGTGAACTAAACCTTTAAGCAGCAGTGAGCCTCACAAATACTTAAAATTGATTGACTTAAAATGGCTTGAACTTTATTAAAACGGTTTGCAGTGATATATTGTGCTAATCACACTTTGTTCATTTTGTGCTTTCGTTCCTTTGTTTATTGGTCTTATAGATAAGCCTGCTGTGAAAAGTGTCACAAACATCTTGAAAAAATAAAACCAAAGTTTCTCTGAGATTGTGTTATGTAATCTTGTTAAAACATATTTCTTAAAATAAAAGTATCGAAAAAAGTATCGTTCGGAACCGGTATCGAATTCAGGGTATCGGTATCGGTATCGAAAATTTTGGAACGATACCCAGCCCTAGTTACTAATAGTAACCTTTGTTACTGTGCTCCTAGCTCTCTTCAGGTCATTGACCAGTTCCCCCGGTATAGTTCTGGGCTGTTTCCTCACCGTTCTCAAGATCATTTGTACCCCACAAGGTGAGATCTTACATGGAGCCCCAGGTTGAGGGAGTTTGTCAGTGATCTTGTATTTATTCCATTTTCTAATAATTGCTCCAACAGTTGATCTCTTCTCACCAAGCTGCTTGCCTATTGCAGATTGGCTGATCCCAGTCTTGTGCAGGTGTACAATCTTGTTTCTGGTGTCCTTAGACAGCTCTCTGGTCTTGGCCATGGTGGAGGTTGGATTCTGACTGTTTCAAGGTGTGGACAGGTTTTGTAGGTGCTAAATACTTATTTTCTGCACCACTGTACAAATAAATTCTTTAAAAACCATACATTATGATTTCCTATTTTTTTTTTTTTTTACATTCTGTCCCTTACAGTTGAAGTGTACTTATGATTATATACTGTGTGTGTGTGTGTGTGTGTGTGTATGTATATATATATATATATATATATATATATATATATATATATATATATATTGTGCCTATTTGGACAAGGTGGGCCTAGATGCTTAAATCTAGAAGGTGAGTCTTGTGATTCAGTTAAAATTGCTTTTCTTTATAATATGAAAATCACATCTATCCATTCATCTATCCGTTCATTTTTCTGAAAACACTCATCCTATTCAGGGTTGGGGGGGGTCCGGGACCTATCCCAGAGGCTACTGGCACAAGGCAGGAGGGTCACATCCAACATATACTATATGAACAAAAGTATTTGGGACACACCTTTTAATCATTGAACTTAAGTGTTTTATTCAGACTCATTGCCAGAGGTGTATAAAATCAAGCATCTAGTTATGCAGTAAGGTCTCCAAACAATTGTGACAAAATGGGTGATTCAGAAAAGCTCAGTGAATTCAAGTGTGGTACTGTCATAGGATGCCACCTTTGCAGTAAGTCAGTTTGTGAAATTTCTTCCCTGCTACATATTCCACGATCAACTGTAAGTGGTATTATTGCAAAGTAGATGTGTTTAGAAACAAACAAAACTCACCCATGAAGTAGCAGACCATGTAAAGTAACAGACTGAGGTCACTGACTGCTGAGGCGCATAATGCATAAAAGTCGCCAGCGCTCTGTTGACTCAGTCACTGAGAAGTTCCAAACTTCTTTTGGCATTAACCCCAGGACAAAAAGTGTGCAAAGGGAGCTTCATGAAATAGGTCCATAGCCGAGCGGCTGTACACCATCCAGTGCAATGCCAGGTGTCAGATGGAGTGGTGTAAAGCACGCCAGCATTGGACTCTGGAGCAATGGAAACATGTTCTGTGGAGTGACGAATCATGCCTCTCTGCCTAGTAGTCTGTGTTTGGCGGATGTGAGGAGATTGGTGGTAAGACTGGTGTGGAAGAACTTGGCTGACGTGTGGAAGAACCCTGACCTCAACCTCACTGGACACCTTCGGAATGAACTGGAATTGAGATTGCAAGGCAGGCCTTCACGTGCAACATCAGTGCCTGACGTCACAAATACTCTTTTGGATAAATGGGCAAAAATTCCCACAGACACATTATAAAATCTTGTGGAATGCCTTTGCAGAAGAGTGCCAACTGTTGTAGTTGCAAAGGGAGGGCGGAACCAAATCCATATTCATGCCTTTGGATTTAGAATGGCATGTCATAAAAGTTTCTGTAGGCCAGGTGTCCCAACACTGTGGTCCATATAGTGTATGTTGTGATTTTATGTTTATTTTAGCTGCTGCTGCAAAAGAGGAAGATGAAGTCATCTTCACAGAAGATTTGGATGTTTTTCAGAACTCAACTCCAAGCAAGACACTGCACTACTTTGAGGATCATGGAAGGGATCTGGCATCTTTGGAGCAGTATCCCCTAATCAAGCACCTTATTTTGAGGTTTAACATGATCTTTCCATCCTCAGCTCCAAATGTTGATGTTTTGTTCCCCGAGCCACATAGTTATCACTTTTGCCTTATGGCACAGTGCTCCATCATGCTGGAAAAGGCATTGTTCATCACCAAACTGTACTTGGATGGTTGGGAGAAGTTGCTCTCTGAAGATGTTTTGGTACCATTCTTTATTAATGGCTGTGTTCTTAGGCAAAATTGTGAGACAGCTCACTCCCTTGCTTTGAAGCAACCCCACACATGAATGGTCTCAGGATTCAGGTCTCAGGTTGGCATAACACAGGACTGATAGTATTAGTCATCTTTCAGTTCAGTTGCTACTTTCTGATTATATTTCTGGTAGGGCTGTCGAAATTAACGCGTTAATTGCGATAATTAAATTTTGGAATTAATTACGTTAGAATATTTAACTATAAGCGCAGATGAGTCGCTCCCATAATTCCAATTGTTTTGTTTACCGCGCCACTGAAAATGGAGAAGCAGGAACAGGATGGCCTTCTGGATGGGGAATTTAAATACAAGAAGAACACAGACGGGACAATAAACAAACACGTTGTAATTTCCACTCACTGCAGTAAAGAGTTTCAATTTCACCGTTCATATTCGAGCTTAAAATACCACCTTAATGCCAAACACGCGTTTGTCGGGGCAGCAGCTTCACCCGGCCTGCGTCAGACCACTCTGAGTGAACGCAGGCCACTCAGTAAGTCTTCTTTGGACAAACTGACCGACAATATAGCTAAATGGATAGCAAAGGACTGTAGACCGCTAAGCATTGTGGAGGACAAGGGTTTCGCGGATGTTTTAAAGGTTGCATCTCAGGACGCGTCCTACAAGCCCCCAGCGAGAAGCACAATAACTATTCGAATCCACGAACTGTATGAAACGGAGAAAAAGAAAAAAGAAGAGGCTTTAGTTCACACGGAATGCGTGGCTCTGACAGGAGACCACTGGACAACAGTGAGTAATGACAATTACCTGGGAGTTACTGCGCATTTAATCACTGAAGCCTGGGGTCTGACATCCTTTGCGCTGACTATAATGAAAACGGAAGAGCGTCACTTTGCGGAGGCTTGTGCAGAGCAGTTCCAGACTGTTGCTCGCAATTGGAGCATTGAGGAGAAGGTGACAACAGTAGGCACGGACAGTGCGCGCTATATGATCGCCGCGGCTCGCATCATGCCATTCAATCACATGCCGTGTACCGCGCACATTCTACAGAGATGCATCACAGTGAGCCTCACAGACAGTGGCTTTGTCACTGCACTGGCCAAATGCCGCAAAATTGTTGGCCATTTCAAGCACAGTCCAGCAAACACAGCAGAGCTGAACGCAGAGCAGGTGTCACTGGGGCGCAAGCAGGAGCCGCTGGCCCAGGACGTGCCTACGCGCTGGAACTCCACGCTGGAGATGGCGAAGCGCTTGATCCACAACCAAACTGCAGTAACCGCGACTCTGGATAAACAGAAGCATAAACTTGTCCTCCTGACGCCTCCAGAGTGGGACAAACTCCAGAGACTGGAGACACTTCTAGAGCCCTGCAGGTGAGCCTGTCATTGTGACCATTATTGTAGGCTTAGATTAAATGTATCAAACATGCATCTTAAATCAGTTTTGTTATTATGAAAACATCTTATTTAAAAAATAAATGAAATCAAATATTTTATTAATATTACCTAGTATTAAAATAAGCTTTTTAAATTTGCTATCTTATCTGTGTGTGTGTGTGTGTGTGTGTGTGTGTATTCCACTGCAGATATGTGACTGAACTGCTGGGAGGAGAGGCCTACGTCTCCTGCTCTGTAGTTCTACCTGCCTTCTGCCACCTGCGGCGTGTCATGGAAGTAACTGATGAGGACCCTGCATATGTGGTGAGGTTTAAAGAGAAGTTTAAGGAAGACCTCGCTTCCCGCCAGGCACATACCAACTATGCATGGCTCCAGATTGCAACTGCACTGGACCCACGTTTTAAAGACCTGCACAGTGTGCCCAAGACTGACAGAGAAGCAGTGTGGACCACACTGGCAGGCATGCTACATGAAGACTCTCCTAGAGGATCACACACTGCAGAAGAAGGTCCAGCCAAGAAGAGGCTGAGCCTGCTGCAGATGGACTCTGACTCTGAGTCAGAGGAGGAGGTACAGCAGGACAGAGCCATACAGCCTTACAGAGCAGAGCCCTGCACTGCCTTAGAGGACTGTCCCTTACAGTGGTGGGCAGCTCATGCAGGAGCCCACAGCCAGCTGGCCCGCCTTGCTCGCAGATACCTGGCCACTCCTGCCTCCTCAGTGCCCTGTGAGAGGCTGTTCTCTGTAGCAGGGCACATTGTGAACAAGAAGAGGTCTGCTCTGCACTCAGAGAACGTGGACAAGTTGGTTTGTCTCAGCAACTGGCTGAAGGATGAGTAGACCAGAGGACCGTGTGTTTAGAGCTTGTTCTATGGTTGAATGTGATTTAAACAATAAAACACCGTTGTTCATATTTTTTTGCACTAATCTACCTTACCCAAAAGGATGATTGGAGTTTTTTTCTGTTTGCCTGTTGAAGTAGGACTATGTTCTGTGAACTTGAAAATGTATATGGATAAAACAATGTGCCTAGTGTAGGCTAGATTCAAACGGGTGGAAAACATTCAGTAACAATCCCTCACAATTATTTGAAGCCCTGTTCTGCTTGTACTGCTTGTACTCACAATTAATAATAAATAAAACAAACAAGTGTGTTAAAAACCACTATCTGTCCCGATTTTTACACACATGATATATTTAGAGTTGCGATTAATCACAATTAATTAATTTTTAGGCTTTGATTAATTTGATTAAAAATTTTAATCATTTGACAGCCCTAATTTCTGGATAGGTTTAAATCCAAGCATTGATTATGCAAGAACGGGCTGCCATCAGTCAGGATTTGGCAAAGAAGTTGATTGACAGCATGGCAGGGTGAATTACAGAGGTCTTGAAAAAGAAGAGCCAACACTGGAAATATTGACTCTTTTCCTAAACTTAATGTAATTGTCAGTCAAAGCCTTTGACACTTACGAAATGCCTATAATTATAATTCAATATGCCATATAAACATATGACAAAATGGTTTACAAACACTGAAGCAGCAAATTTTTTGAAAACCAATACTTATGTCATTCTCAAAACTTTTGGCTGTACACATAAACTGTACACATACACACACTGATGATAAAATGTGCGAAACGGTGTTAAAGTGAAACTGTGGTGTTAAAAAGGAACTGAACTATAGCTGATTATTTAAAAAAATAGAAGAAAGAGGAGGACGCTGGTGTAGAGAGGGGGAGCCAAAGACACGAATGCTGAGGAGAGTAAGGTTGTAAGGCTATTAAAGCTAAAGTTCAGATTAAAATATTCTGCAAGAACAGTAATATGCCCCCTTCGCATTTGCACATTTGACATTCACGGTTTAGGTCATTTGTGAGTTGCCCTTGAACGATTAAACGGGAATATTTTTTGGAGCTTGCCGATGGATTACAGAAGGTCATACAATTCTGCAAAAGCAAAAACAATACAGAAAATGATTTTGTTCACACAGTCAATATACAAATGATGCTGTTTTACCAAAGGTGTTCAACATTGTGAAAAAGCACATTAGCAGAATGCTGCATGACATTTCAGCCTTCAGCTTTACAAGTGATTTATGGAGTAGCAGTGTATGCCCAAATGTCTCTCATTAGTTTAACCACACAGTGTATAGATGAGGATTTGACTCTTCACCAAGTGTAATTCACCCCTTGGTAACGCCCCGTGAAAACTGTAAATGAACTGATGGGGTCCAGACAAATTTAAGTATTGGTCTGGTTATGCCAGTTTAAGTCATTGTTATTTTCAATGGTAAAAATACTGCCTTAAGTACTCTTATCAGTACTTGGTATCAGCAAGTACACAAATATACTCGTAAGGAGTCTGAATGATATCGGTCCAACCCAAGATTTTTGCAAAGTGATTTCATGCTCCCTTGGAAAAGTATTTTTAGTATTTCAAAAATACAGAAATACAGCAGTTTATTTGATACATGCCATGGCTTCTATATTATCTAGTTTGATACTGTTACAGTATGGCATGGCACAGGTAGGAAAAAAGTTGACAATCCATTTAGTGGCTGAGAGGCAAAGGGGTTTATTAACAAGAACAGAACACACTGGGAAAAGGCAGAAAAATAAAAGGACTGAGAGGGGTTGTTAGAGAACAAAATAAGAGAAATAAGAATTTAACAAAGTAACCAAAAAGCGAATACACGGAAGAACTGAGCAACACGGGGAACAGGACTGAACCCTGAACAGTGACAAACACACAGTAACTAACCACAATGGCTGACTAATGAGTAAAACAAAAACAGGCACTTAAAAAAACTAACAGCCAGACTAACAAGGAGGAGCAAGAGCAGAACATGAGACAATCACCAATCCAAAAAGATATTAGCAACAAGACACAGGCCAAGTATCTAATACTAAGAAGCGCAGAACTAAGAAACTACAAACCTGAAACTAAGGAAACACCAGGAAGTACTACACTAAGAAAATTAACTTGAAACAAAAGTACAATACAAAACCAGAACAGAACACAAGGAGGGCAAACCTAAGACAGGGAAACTAAGGTAGAAAATTTAACAAAACACTGGGGAACAGAAAACCAAATAAATATAATTAAACAGATGAGGTTGGTCCTTAGCCAGCCTCAAACCCATGACAGGAGGGTAACAGTCTCTAAGCCGCACACTTAGCTATGTGGTAACCTGGAGAAAGCACACTGGGGTTGAAGGGCAAGTGACAGGGAGGAAGGTGGGATGACCAGCGACACCTGTTGGCCAAAACAGGGAGAGGACAAGGGCAGGATCAGATGGGTGCCAACACTGAAAGATACACTTAAAAATTAAGGTATTTGGTATCTGTCAGGGTTCACTGGTAGTGACGGGCAGACAGGCGGGCAGGAAGCAGGCAAGGATGAGGCAGGCAGGCGAAAGACGGGGAAACTAGGGGTTTATTTTGGGGAACAGGTACACGAGACATCAACTGACCTCAATGACCGACAGCAAGCAGGACAAGACGTGGACTGAAATAGACAAGACTGGGCGAAAATAGGACACAGCTGGGAAAGATCGGGTAAGCACATGTTGATAATCATGGGGCGTGGCACACACGAGGAACGGACGAGCCGGTGCTCTCTGGGCATACCTCAGGGGAGGTGACGGAAGGGACGAGGGATACGGGATCTGGAAAATAAGAACAGAACCATTAACGGGACACAGGGAACAGAACAGACAGACAAAACAGGCATAGGGACAGGAAGTAAGACGAGACCTGAGCAAGGACAGGGAATGCAGATATACAGATCAGGAAAGGGGACACGGAGGGAACAGGCGGGATTAGAGGGCCAGGAGTGAATGAAGGGAACACAGGAGGATGAGGAGCAGAGACTGGAGGGACATAGGAGGGACAAAGACGGGAGACCTAGGAGGAAAGGTCAGGGGAGCCCGAGGAAGCCACGGTGGGTGTCGGGAAGCAGCCGGAGGGGCCATAGGCAACCGGAAGGCCGGAGCAGGAGGGGACCTCGGAGGGGCTGAGGAGGCAGGACGAGGGACAGATTCAGGAGACGAGGAGGAAGTCGGAGGGGGCACCAGGGAAGGCGATGAGGGAGCCGGAGGGGACACCAGCAAAGGCAAGGAGGGAGGGGGAGCCGCAGCAGGTGACGGCGAAGCCACAGCTGGCTAAGGCGACTTCCCTGACGCGCTGGAGTGGGGGGACCCGCAGGTGATAGAAGAGCCACAGCAGGGGAACCCGCAGGTGACCGACATGGAGTCGGAGGCGGGACCAGGCAGGACGATGAGGCTTCGGAGGGGGACCTGCAGGCGACCGCCGATATGAAACCCTAGGACCCACAGGTGTCCCCCAAGCCCTAGCCAAGGCGAGCGAGGGCGAGCCAGGGGGCAGGGCTGCTGGGACCCAAACCCTGCGCCTGTGTCCTCTCCCCTTCTGGGAGACAGACATGGGGGGTCTAGACTGCTGTCGATCTCGCCGGAGGGAGGGCAGGGAAGACACTAGGGAGGTCCCCAAGGGGTCCCACTCAAGCTCCTCTACCTCCAAGGAGGGAGGAGCGGTGGTGGGGTCGTCCGGGACCTCCTCGGGGACTGGAGCTGGAGGGACTGGAGTGGGGTCAGGGACTGGAATGGGGTCAGGGACTGGAGTCATATGGGTTACTGTCACAGGCAGAGACTGAGGGACCTTAGGCGTAGCGGCTGCAGCAGGCGGAGGCAGAGGGACCTCGGGCATAGCAGCTGCAGCAGGCAGAGGCAGAGACAGCGCAGGCGCCAGCGGGACAGGCAGGTCCCATGCAGGCAAGACGGGTGTGGCCCCTTTAAGAGTCCAGGGGATACACGGGATAGAATCTCTTACCACGCTGGCTCCTTTGTTAGCCAGCCATGCTGGCCGGTAGCAGTACCGCTTGAGGGGCGGCAGTAGCTCCGCGGCAACGAAGCACGCTCCCAGGAAGGGGGGAGCCACCCGTACAGGCAACTTAGCAGAGGTGGTGACATCAGGCTCAACTGGGGAGTCCTCCCGCTCACTGGCTGGGAGGGAAGCGGGGACGAGCACGCACACCCCCAGGACGATTGTCGGGGCGATCGCCGGCTTTCTCCTCCTCTTCCACCTTCGGGTCACGGTGGGCGTGGGAGGCTGTGCCATGTCCGGCGGGACGGACGGCTGGGGAACAGCCTCAGCGACGCGCGGTGTGACCAGCCCTAAGGCGTTGAACCAGCCACTGGAGGTTGGCGTGCACCTCCCCTAGTTGGTGCATGCCCTCAGGTGGGAATATATCCATCAGGAGATCGCCACTTCTACTGGCCAAATCCAGCGCTACCGGGTCCTCCTGGACTTCGGGCTGGTTTAACCAGTAATACACCTCGTACAGCAGACCGAGACACCGGTCCTCGGTCTGCTGCAGAGTTTCTTTTCTTGGGTCCGTCATTCTGTCAGGGTTCGCGGGTAGCGAGGGGCAGACAGGTGAGCAGGAAGCAGGCAAGGATGAGGCAGGCAGGCGAAAGATGGGGAAACTAGGGGTTTATTATGGGGACCAGGTACATGAGACAACAGCTGACCTCAATGACCGACAACAAGCAGGGCAAGACATGGACTGAAATAGACAAGACTGGGCAAAAATAATAGGACACAGATGGGCAAGATCGGGGAAGCATACGTGGATAATCAGGGGGCATGGAACGGACACATGAGAAACGGACGAGCCGGGCATGACAGTATCTTATTTTAAAATACATTGTGATGTATCTTTCGGGGCGGCATGGTGGTGCAGTGGTTAGCACTGTTGCCTCACACCTCTGGGACCCAGGTTCGAGTCTCCGCCTGGGTTACATGTGTGTGGAGTTTGCATGTTCTCCCCATGTCATCATGGGGTTTCCTCCGGGTACTCCGGTTTCCCCCCACAGTTCAAAGACATGCTGAGGCTAACTGGACTTGCTAAATTGCCTGTAGGAGTTCATGTGTGAGTGAATGGTGTGTGAGTGTGCCCTGCGATGGGCTGGACCCCCATCCTGGGTTGTTCCCTGCCTCGTGCCCATTGCTTCCGGGATAGGCTCCGGACCCCCCGCGACCCAATAGTATAAGCAGTTTGGAAAATGGATGGATGGATGTATCTTTAACTATACCTGGGGAACAATGCTGTTGTAGACCATGTTATCAACCATGGGTTAAGCATGAGGGAAGCTGAGCAGAAAATCCAGTCTAACCTAAATCACTTCACAGTGGAACTATTCAGATCGTGTCATCTCCTACAGAACTGCTTTATGACTTGCTGGCCATAACCCAGAACGTCGTAAGTAAAGCAACTTTCACCATCAAAACCATCTGCCAGAAACACTTAGTTGGAATTCCAACACTTATTTCTGTGTTATTGCGAGGTCGCCTCGTAAACAATCCTTATTGATCATCTGCCTGTAAACTTGCCACGCCCACACACAACCCACCACCTACAGAAACTACTAAAATGGAAGCATGGCTGCAATTGAGTAGTCGGTGAAATAACCCGGAAGTGTCTAAGTGGCAGATATAACAAGAGCTGTTCGAATTCTCTAAAATGTCAAGGATTGTTGCTTCACTATTTCCTTTATCTCCTTTAGTATGGGGTACATATTATACTTATCTTCCATAATTTAACTATTATTTTCATACTGAGATGCATCTCGATAAATGTGTGAACAGGAAGGTGAGCGTGAGCAACTATTCTCTATGTGACAGTCGTTTCGTTTCAGTTACGGGAACTGTAGCCTATGTTCCTTTTAATAGTTAAATTCCAACTTTGGTAATGTAGTAATATTTTTCACCGTGTTGTCCACGGTATATAAATATAGTGAGCGTGAAGTAACACGATAAGCATGCACGTGGTTAAACGGCCTTTTTGTAGTTCAGTTTCGGAATATTGTAGTTTTACACGACGGAGCCACGTCAATAACATTCGCCGTCGCATAGTTGTGTAGTCTAGCACAGTCCGATTTTGTTAGCACCGCTATTAATTTTTTCTAGGTTCTTATGACTTTTACTGCACACCTTTCCTTCATTTCATGACGTTTCCATCGAGATTAAGGAAAAGTGACTAGGAAAGGGACACAGGACATAATATTTGACCGCAACCTAGGAGTTGTTTGAGACATGTCGAGAAGACGCTGTATTCTGCTCTGCGAGCAGAAGTGTCCTTTGTATGTTCTGCCAAAGGCAGAACCACAAAGAACTCGGTGGTTGAAATTCATTTTTGCCACTGTTCCCTCCACGGTTCCAAATGTCTCACTGTGTGCTCGACACTTTACAGAGGACTGCTTTAAAAACCGAAAGCAATTCGACGCTGGATTTTCGCAGTTGTTAGTAATGAAGAACGGGGCAGTTCCAACTGTATGTGGTCCGACGGGAGACACAGGTTCACAACCTGTAAGTATGCATTATTATTTGTGAATTTCTGGTGTTTTAAACAAATAAGGTAGTTACTACGAGTGTTCAAGTGTGGAAGTGGATTTATGATTACAAGCTGTAATGTTATGGTCACATTCCGCTGTAAGCTTCTGCTATTCAGCTAAGTTTCTATTACCACGGTATTACGCAGATTTCTGCCTTCCTGTCGAGAATCCTGTGTCCGTTCACGAGCAGCTTGGAAACCATCGGATATTACAATGAACTGTCCCCAAAAAGAAACAAAACAAAAGCGTTTCCTTAGAAGAAAGCATGCGAATTTTCTGTCTAGTCAATCTAAACCTTCTTCAGTCGTAATCTTCGTATAATTTATCCCTTTCGAGGAATACATTGCTTTAGAAATAATCATGAAATGGTAGTTCTCACTTTAGTGCAGTGCTGCGACGGGCATGAAGCTCTTTGCAGCCGAAACAACTCGGCAGAGACATTTTAAGCGCGTATGCATGTTTATTTGCGTGTGTGGTCTGTTACTTTCACAGGGTACAGTGGTGTTCGACGATTTCCTAAATGTTTTCCTCTGATACAAAATTAATTAACGTAATTTGCCCCTTTATGTTAGAGTACATCACAGCAGGACCCCGGTACCCAACAAGACTCCACTACAACCAGATTTCAACATGTCCAGTGCCAAACGGACCCTCCACAGACTGCTTCCGTGGGAACACAATCTGTAGCATTTGCAAAGCGGAAATCAGTAGGCACACAGTTGTCCAGGGGAACACTGAAGGAAGCGCACATGAGAAGCAAAGGTATAAGGCATTAAGATGGTTTTTGTATTTGAGATAAAGTACCCAAAATTGCGGTATATTAAATAAATACTGTTATGTGGACTGTAGGAAGTAGTGCTTATAGTTTTCTAAAATTATTATTATTATTACATTTGACTTGTCTCAGGCTCACGGTTTGGTATTATGTTACCGCAGAAAAATATTTATTTTTCCTTTTATTAACAGGCATCCAGACAATTGTGTCTTTTGACAGTGTTGGCACCAGACCTACTTCCCATTACCCAGATTTACCACTGGCCTCTAGATCAATAAAGGGTTCAGGGTTGCAACCTATCAAGAGATCTAGACTGGAGGAGGAGGAAGGAGAGACTTCCGCTGAAGTCAAAGAAGAGCCTCTGGACTCGACTTACAACCCTGGAGATTCTGTACTTGCAAAGGAATCTGACATATCGTAAGTTTTGTTTATTGGCTGTGGATTACTATTATTATCCATTAGAGTTTGGGGAGGGGGGTATTTGGGAAGCAAAAATTTATTGTTCGTTTTGTTTTATGTTAGGTGTGAGACATGGGCCATGTGCAGTGACACGAAATATATTGCTTTTGAAATCTGCCTCAGACAGCTGTTTGAAAACTGTCCAGTGTGTAAGAGAGACTGTGATTTCCAGTGATGAAGAATGGGGACTTACGTGGCATTCACTCAGCGTTGTCCAAACTGCAATTACTCCAGACAGTGGGGGAGCCAGCCCACTGTTGGAAGTACCCGAGTTGGCAACCTACAAATATCAACAGCCACATACTTCAGCGGTGCTTCCATCATCCAACCGGAAAAGGTATTGCAGTTAACATCGATAGCAAACAAAAATTGCCAGCTGTGGACATTTTCTAAAACTTGTTGTAAAATGTTGTGGATGTTCTGTAGGATATATTCATTTAGACAGGCTTTAGGCCCGGATGGTGTACCATGCATGTAATTGGTACTGGAATCTGGTTCATTTTTCTTACAACCTGAAATTAAAAATGACACACGTCTACAAGAGGTACTGTTACATAAAAAATTACAACAAAGACAAAATTACTCAGGGGCTGCATCACTGCAGAGAACAAATATATATCCAAGAGGCAGCATCTGTTTTACTGTAAAACTTTATTACACCAACAATATGGTGTTATCGCAGGAGATTCCTTTTACATATTGTTCATTGCAAACATAACTACAGTCTCTTTGTGACAGGTTGTGTTCACTTCCCTCGCAATTTTGTGATCCCATTATACTTGCTATTTGCTGCAAGGTGACGGTATGGATAAACCTAAATAATATAGGCATGTCTTGTAAAGTGTGCTTTATGAATTAAACTATGGAGGACAATATACACCATGTGACTTTAATATTAAGTGTTTTATACTTATTTATTAATAATTGCACTGTGTTCATTCACCGCCAGTGACTTTAAGCAAGACAGTTAGGCTATTGAACATGAAGTGCACACATACAAACAAATATATTACAAACATTGAAAGATATTAGCCGGAAAACTGCATATATAACTAGCTTTTTGGCGTTAAGGTTTAAACTTGATTTATGTGAGGGAACGCAAACCTTTCAAAAAATATTTTCCCACCTAGATGTCTCAGGGGCTCCGTATATCACAGCTGATCAGAAATACATCACTATAAAATATATTTATTTTTATTTGTATTGTGTAAAATCATATTCGCTAAAATTATGGAGTGATTTGTACTCGTGAAAAGTATTTTGCATATTTGTGGATCGCCTTACATTTATGACCTTGCTCCTTTTTATTTGCAGATTTTGTCCTGCAATTCCTACCACAGCTGATCTGTAGAAAAAAAATCCATAAATTGAAGGTGCAGTCGTGATATATATCTTTATCGAATATGAGATTTTGGTCATATCGCACAGCCCTATCTGCTATACAGAAAGTATGTCACGGGCACAAACATACACACAAAGAGCCAGTTAAGGTACAGATGTATAGAAAATTCAATTAACTGAGCAGATATTCAATGTGTTTTTCTGAAGTGTAAGTGTATGTATTACAGGGTATAAAGCTATGGTTTTCTTAATAATTATATAAAATCTCTTTGGTTAGATGAAATGGGAATTCATTCATCTTTTTATAAAAACTTAGCTGATTGCTATCCTGCACTGGATATCTATCCCAGGATGCACAGGGCACAAGGTTGGGGTCTGTTAGTATTTGTCTAACCTTTCTGAGCAATGCCCCCACCATCTTTTTCATATAGGATTCTAGGTGAACATTTCAGTGAATTTTGTTCTGGGTAGTTTTCCAGTGCACAAATCCATTTTACTGATGATTTACTGCAGTAGTATAAAATGCATTAGATCTTTAATAGAATATGTGTAGCAATTGTTTCATTGGTAATCACTAGATTTTACATTTTGCTCAAGATTGAAAATGAATATATTATACGAAACTGACATGTTTTGATTGATTTCAACATTGATCATTGAAGCATGGCTGTAAGTGAGGTGAACATGAATGATGGGCTGATGAAGCTTCATGAAGCTTTCTGGCATTCCTAGTAAAGTGCCAGAATGTATTTTGAGTCTTCAAACCTTTTTTTCCCAACATAGAGACCCTAAGTGGGGTTCGACAGCGCTTCGAACAATCTGAGAATGAAGTATATGCATTTGCATCAAATGAATAATGTGGCTGGTATGACAGCAGGGTCAGACTGTGTTATACTAAACATTTCGGTTAACTTGTATGTATTTTCAGTCTATGTATTTACAATAAAATATTGTGTTGGATCTGGGACGAACACATTAATTGTTGTTAACCTGCTGCCAATTAGGTGCTGCGATGCCTGTCACAGTTTTCACTTATTGCAGTTTAGAGGGGAGTTTTTAAACTGGAGAGGTGGGAGACTGGGGAGAGAAACAATGAGGTGTTGGCGACTTGGGTTGTAGCTTGACAGTCTCATGGGGGCAATGAAGATATTTAGCACATTGAGGATGTGTTATTGCCGTATAATAGATGTTTGGAGCAAGGCAAACTTGGCCAATACAATAATGGTAAATAATATGAATATAATTTACATTTATTCATTATGCTTTTATTCAAAGTGACTTACAGTAAAACAAGAGAATGGAAAGCCAGCCTCCCCCATGGCAGGTGAGAATTGGCTCATTGAACAAGCAATTACACTAATAATAATTATAAAAATTAATAACTAATTTCGTATTTTGCCATTTCAATATTCATTCACCTTATTGGGAGACATTAGCTCAGACTATTTCAAAACATTTGAGGATCGCCTCTTGCCATTTTCAGTTTCGAAGAGGCGGCAGCATGTCAACACCCCTGACAGCTCAGGATGAATCGGATGTCATCGGTCACGTGATATTGCATAAATGAAGCAAGCTCCGACTCCCAGCTTTGAGTTGCTGGGCATCACTTTGACAAGGAAATCTCTGAAGTTCTGTATTGTATGTCCCATCACTAGTGGACATTGTCAGCAACCAATAGGTGAGCTCTCTCCAGCACCAAACAGGAAGCAGTGAATTGGATACACGATCTCAGGTAGGGTATACAGACATGGCAGAGACTCCATTAGGCTTCCGAAGCAGTAGTCCTTTCGTGGAGTGATGCACTGGGGAAAAGGAGGAGAAACTGGTAGAATTACGTTTGGAGTGAGCAGGAGTGCGTCTAACATGTTTTTCCATTTGTACCGTGATTGAGGCGAGAGGGAAAAAAGTTAGCCATAAATGGTCCCAAAAAGAAGAGTAATAAAAACAACAAAAATAATAATAATGAATAGAAGAAAAAATAATCCCAAAAAGAATCTAGTTTCTGTCTTGCGAATAGTGACTTTGAAAAATCATAGTCTATAACAAAAAACTGTGATTAATGACTTGTTTTTTTTTTAGATGTGAATTTGTGTCACACTTGAGTCTTTAAAAGTAGGTTACTCTGGAGTAGGTTATGTTTCAGGTATGCTGTTTTCAAACAGGGCTTAGAGCAATCAAGGAGAAGTTGGTACATTACTCTCGAAAAGGAGTGAGTTGTGATGGACAAAATGATGCTTCCTGCACCGTTTGCTGTACTTTTTGACTCCACTAAATGGTGCCCTTGATTTGCTTTGGGGCATAATTTGTGCCCTTTTATGAACAGGGAGCACCATCTATTGGGGTAAAAAAAAACACAGCAAAATTGTTCATAAAGCAGATTTTTTTTCTATCCAGTGACTGGTAAAGTTAGCTGGATATTTCATCCAAGTCTTCCAGCTGTAATATCTTTCTTCAAGCAAGCCAGGCAGTTTTTCATCAAGGACTTTTTATGTCCACAGGCAGATCAAGATTTTTGCGTTTTGAGCCCTTTTGCTATGTGTCTATATCTCCGAAAAGAGGTAATCTCTGCTGTAATGAGATATCAGCATAGCATTTTGATTTGATAGCAACTTTTGCACACACTTTCATTTTCCAGATTGCTTTACAAGTTAATTTTAATTCATATTATGTTATACTATTAAAATCACAATCTTTAATCTTTATTTTATGTTTTTCTCCTCTTCTTCGTCTCCTTTGACTGTCAGGTTCGGTGCATGCCCTGCTCCTTTGTTATGTCTGTTCTCTCTTTGGCCAGCAAGTGTCGCTGGCCATCCTGTGTTCTTCACTCATAGTGTTTCTCAATTCTTTTGGCCACTGCTTGGCTTAATGGGCTAAGCGGTCAGCCATTGCTGGGTGATATGACCTCAAATCAGTATCACGATAAACAGAACATTTTACCTCGATTACGATTAATATATGACTTATTTTATTTTTGCTTTTTTTGCTCTCATATTTCATAGACAAGATCTGTACCATAAATATGCTCAACTATTTAAGCGGGTATTTTTATATATGTATGTGTGTTTATATATATATGTGTGTGTGTGTGTGTATGTGTGTATATATGTGTATATATGTGTATATGTATGTATGTATATATATATATGTATGTATATATATATATATATATATATATATATATATATATATATATATAATAAAAAAAAAATTTATGAAAGACTATATCTTTATAATTTAAAAATAATGGAAGAAAACACACAGAGATGAACCATTTATGGTTATTCATTGAATATTTCAAGCAACTGAAATCAAAGCATAAATTTATGATGGTATATGTTATTGTTTATATATATATATATATATATATATATATATATATATATATATATATATATATTAGATAGATAGAACATTTATTTTGTGTTTTTTTCTTGGTTTATCATGTATTTGTGTATTTCAGTTACAGCCGCTTGTTTTTGCTCCATGTTCCCTGTTTGTATAGTATGTTCAGTTTTTTCTTGTTTTAGTTTTCCTTGGTGTTTGGACCACTCTGTATCTGTTGATTGACCCCATCTGCTCCTCATTGCCACTAGTTTGTAGCAGCCCATACCTATTACTTGTTAGCCAGTTGTTTCTTCAGCTGGTCATTATGGTTGTCAATGTGTTAGTTCCTGCATTTTATATGTTCTGCTCTTTGTTTGAAGCCCCATGTCTTCTAGCTGTATGTTTAGTATTAGTTCACTTTTAGTTATAGTTTAGTTCTTGTTCTCACCTTGTTAGGAGAAAGCGCCGTAGCTTTCACTCCTACAATCTAGTTATGTTGGAGAAAGCGCCGTAGCTTTCACTCCTACAATCTCCTGTGTGAGGAAGCGCCGCAGCTTACTACTCACACACTTCCACTTCTAGGACCCAGGAATAATCGAGACAGCACACGTCTTTCTGTTTCACTTGCGCAAGGGTGCCCACTTCAGGTGCAACAGACAGTATCTGCGCCTCTGTTGAGTGTCACACAGGACAGTCCCTTGGCTTCTTTATTTATAGGGTAGGGGAGGGGTTACATGGGTCTTGTCTTTAACTAGTCAATGCTGTGTGAGGCCTCCGTGAAACAGGGTTAATACAAAGCATTACATATCTCAAGGTGGGCCCCCTGCTATGTTGACAGAATCTGTTTCCTTTCTCAAGGTCTCTTATTCCTGCGTCACAATCTGGTAGGCCCCTGTGAGGACATCTTGTCTGCAACCCTTTCTGGGCCATGGGTTAGTTGTTAAGGGTTGCACGTACACATATAGGAGGATAATAATATGATAAAATACACAGATACACTCTAACAGTCCCTCCTGTTTATCATGTTAATTATACATTTGCTGTGATATAAAAAGAGACAAGGGTGTAGCATCTCTAAACTTCGGGACTGGGCCATGCCGGTGAGGATTTCGGCCCGTCCGTCATGGTGCGTCATGCATCCACCCCTGCTCCTCTTCATCTGCATCTGTTTCCATGTTTTGGGTGAGGGACAAAAACATATTCTCCTGGGCTCGGAAAGCAGAGCTCAGGGCAGAATTAATCATTATACGAAAACAAGGTATCACTGTGATACAACAACAGAAGAACATCACAAAGAATGCAAAAAATGGTATACTCAATTTGAGTAATATGGACCACCAAGCCCCGGTAGTGAACCAGGACATCCAATAGTCGTTCTGCGTCCTTGTGTCGGTGGTCATAGCAATTTACAAGTCCTTCAGCCTTTGCATTGCCTTAGTCATGTTGGGTGAATGCACATTGTCAGGAATGTATGTACAACAGGTTTGGTTCAACAATACACACACTCCTCCCTGCGCTGCAGTGAGAAGATCTAGCGCCATGCGATTCTCTATCACCATTTGCCTTTGTAGCAGTTAGTCAAATTCTTATTGGATACCACATCATATACATATCGATACCAATAGTTCCGTAGGAATGGATGGGTTTCGTCTCCTTTTATGCTAGTGAGGTGCACTCCGTCCGGAGTCCACCTTTTCTTCTCCTGCACCTCAGTGTCTGGTACCAGCCATAGAATCAACATTACCATAAGACAGAAAAGACTTCCTAATATTCCCTTAGCCCACCATGGACACCCTACCAGAGCCATCCTAAAGGAGTACAGTTCAGCTGTTTTCTTCACCGGGTTGAGACAACGAAAACCTATTGTTTCTTCGTGCCTTTGTAGCGGACTTCCACTGTTACTCCGCGAATGAGGCGTCTGGTAAGGGCAGAATGAGCAGTGGGACACCAGGCATTTGGCAACTGTGATTGCATCGCAATGTTTTACTGGGTATATCTCCACCCACTTTGAAAAAGTGTCTATTATCACTAGGCAGTATTTCACTCCCTTTGACCATGTTAATTCCACAAAGTCCATATGTATTGCCTGAAACGGTTGTGTAGGGTTAGGGAATTGGCCTCGTTTGGGTCTTAGATTGCCCTGCGCATTATGTTTACAACATATAAGGCATGCTCTACAGTAGTTTTTTGCAAAATTGGAAAAATTTATAGTGTAAAAATGTTGTTGTATTATATGTACCATCCCTCCTGTTGAGACATGGGTTACCCCATGACTCACAACCGCGGCGGTTTTATACAGGCTGCGGGGTAAGATAGGTTTTCCGTCTAACTTGAATAGGTCTTTCGCTTGTGTGGCTCCTCGCGAAATCCACTTGTCTTTCTCTGACGTAGGAGCTTGTTGTTGTGCATCATATAGTACATCTTGTTCTATAAGGAATAACCCCTTCTCTGTTTTTTCTGGCGTTTGCTGGGCTGCTGCCTTTGCGGCTTGGTCAGCAACGCATTGCCTTTCGTTTCCTCTGAATTATCAGTCTGGTGTGCTTTGCATTTACATAACGCGAGTGTCTTTGGTTTTTGTACAACGTCTAACAATCGAAGTAGAAGTGCTGCGTGTCAAGGTTGTTCCTTGAGAACTTTTAAACCCTCTGTTTTTCCACACTGCTGCGTGGTGGTGCACTGCAGAGAACACGTATTGACTGTCCGTATATATTGTAATCTCCTGTCCTTCATGTATTTCACAGGCTCTGATTACAGCATATAATTCTGCTGCTTGGGCTGAGCATGTGGATGGTAAGGCTCCTGCCTCTATTACTTTGTCTTTAGTCACAACTGCGTATCCAACCTTATTTTCCCCGTATCTGTCTTTGGCTGCAGAGCCATCGACAAATAAGGTTACGGCGCTTGGAATTGGAGTTAGTGCAATATCAGCGCGAGGTTTTGTCTGTTCCTGTATTTCAGTTTTGCATACGCCACTATTTGATCTCCTCGGGCTACGAATGTTGCTTCTGGTTTAGTTTATTTATTTTTATTTTTTTTTTTAGCTTTCTGAGCGTGTTGGGCATACTCAACGGCTTGCTGCCCTGTACCTGTGTTTTGATGGACCCAGTATTTATCAATATACTTCTTTAATTCAGGTTTTAACCCTGCTAGGAAAGCCCGTTTTAATTGTTGTTGTTACACCCCGTTCTCGTCCTCCCCATGAGGAATCCCAGAGTTTGTCCTGAACAACGGGCGTACCCTGTCCAAGAAATCCTCTGGCTCTTCGCCTTCCTTTTGCATACATTGGGCTATTCTCCCATAATCAACTCGTCTTGTAAATGTTGTTTCTAGTCTCTGTCTCAAGTCGCCCAATGCTAGTTGTAATTGTGGGTCATCGTGACCGAGGGGCAAATTGTTTGCTCCTTGTCCAGTAAAGTCTCCAGCCACCCGGCCCCATTTATGATTAAGTAATTGTCTAAAACAGCGGAACAGCTCTCTTCCATTTAGGTGAAAACTGACCTGCAACTCAGTCATGGCGGACCAGAATTCAGGTACTCCATCCTCTATGGGTGGAATGCCTTTTAGGGCAGCAGCCCTATCTTCCGCTGTCCAGGGGCGGTATACTAATATTGTTGCTGGTGAGGCTTGGCCTCCTTCGCCAGGGGCTATACGGGGGTTTGCAACTTCTACCATGGGAGCAAGCAGTTCAGATTCATCCTCGGAATCCGAACGGTACCATTGTGTTTTTTTTTATTCTCGGGATTTATTCGCATTCGTAAATGCGGGTCTGTCGCTCTCGTTTGGTGTGGCCTTGCACTCCCTCCTTCAGCTCCCCGCACAGCAGGAAGTGGGGGGTCTGGCATGTTATGCTATGGTGGGGGATGCTGTAGTACTGGTGGGCCGTCCGCTGGTGTCTGCGGGGGAGCAGACGGCGGTGTTTCCTCGTCTATGTTAACAAGGGCCGCTTGCAGCGTCTCCTTTTTCTTTTCCTGTTTCTTTTTTCTGGCTATATCACGGAGTTTGCTTTGTTCTAACCAAACATCGGATAAGACATATTCTCGTCTTTTCTGTACTTTGTCCTTGCCTGTACAGCGGCCGGACATCATTTCTAATTTCAATTCTGTCTGTAATCTCAGAATATTTTCTGTACTCAGGGTTCCTGAAAACCCATGCTTTTTCCGCCATTTTTGGTTGCTTATTATTCCTGCCCCCTCCTTATACCTTTCCATGAATTTCTCATCACCCGCTAATTCTACCTTGCTTTGACTTTGCCCCATTGTTTTTTATATACAAAAAATAATAACCCCTAAGTGCAAGTCCCTGGCATGAGACCTCGGGAGGACACTGGCACGGCCTTCTACTGTCCTCTAAAGAGACAGCGGTGTCAGTTTTCAGGGGTGAAACCCGTCCTTTTTCCCTTGGTCACCAGTATGTTGTTGCACCTAGGCCGGGTGTATGGGGCCGCTACTGCCCTCTCAACTCACACCCGCTTTCCCTGCTGCAGCGTCGTGCTTCTCACCTGGTCCTTCCTTTATGACGAAGTGGTTCTAGTTCTTGTCCGGGGACCCGTCAGGCGCCACCCCAGCCGTCAGGGAACAGTTCTAACCACCGGCCTGTGGCGAATTCACGTCGCAGGTCTTTCACTCACTCCCTATGAGCGAGACTGTCGACAGCTTTCGGTGTCGTTCGTCGGCGGACTGGTCGGCGCCCTCTGGTATCTCTCTCCGGATCCGGCTCGAAGGACCAATTTATGTTAGGAGAAAACGCCGTAGCTTTCACTCCTACAATCTAGTTATGTTGGAGAAAGCGCCGTAGCTTTCACTCCTACAATCTCCTGTGTGAGGAAGCGCCGCAGCTTACTACTCACACACTTCCACTTCTAGGACCCAGGAATAATCGAGACAGCACACGTCTTTCTGTTTCACTTGCGCAAGGGTGCCCACTTCAGGTGCAACAGACAGTATCTGCGCCTCTGTTGAGTGTCACACAGGACAGTCCCTTGGCTTCTTTATTTATAGGGTAGGGGAGGGGTTACATGGGTCTTGTCTTTAACTAGTCAATGCTGTGTGAGGCCTCCGTGAAACAGGGTTAATACAAAGCATTACATATCTCAAGGTGGGCCCCCTGCTATGTTGACAGAATCTGTTTCCTTTCTCAAGGTCTCTTATTCCTGCGTCACAATCTGGTAGGCCCCTGTGAGGACATCTTGTCTGCAACCCTTTCTGGGCCATGGGTTAGTTGTTAAGGGTTGCACGTACACATATAGGAGGATAATAATATGATAAAATACACAGATACACTCTAACACACCTACTTGTATTGACCCCTTGTCATCCTTTGTTTTCAGGTTCTCCCTTTGTTCTGTTTTGTGTAATAAACCCTGATTATGAGCCGCTATGTGGTTCATCCCTCGTTTATCATGTCTCACCGTAACACTTGACCACCTAAATATTTCTCATTACCTCTTCCTGTAGTTCGTCTTTTGTTCCTTTTTACAGTATGTATTCAAACTGCATTGCTGTTTTCTCAATGGTCGATTGCACCTTTGGAGCCATGTCACTAAATTATTACAGCTGTGTGCATGTGTGCTTTATTGCAGTTACAGGAGTATTCAATGGTAGTGCTTTCTGAATGACAGCATGACGCTAACTGTATTCTGATGATAACTGTGTTCAAGGTTATACAAAAAGTGTTTAGGAGGTCTGCAAATCTGTGTGTACCAGATGGTTTGCTTTATGGTGTAAAATAATACTTATTATTGAGTTTAAAGTTTAAAAGTAAGTGAGTGTGTGGGGGGGGGGAGATTTATATGTTATGTTCTGATCACTCATGCTGTCTGCCTTCCTTTCCACATGTCTGGATGGTGCCCAGGGTGGCACATATCTGGTTTTCTTTCATTTTTTTTTGTCTTCACTTTTTCCTGTTTTTGTATTCTGTCTTGATGATGATGTAATTGATCACAATACACCCATGTAAAGCACCCTGAGGTGACTCTGTTGTGCAAGGCGTTATATAAAAATTTAATTCAATAATTAAGCAACCTTGTTTAATTCTATTGTATGCATTTGTATTATGTCTCCACAAGGGGGCATACTAGAATCATAACATTAATGGAGTTTTTAATTAATAGAGCTTATCTGGCAAATGGCTCTAAAGTTAGAAGCCTGACAACCATTAAACCTGCTATTAATAACTGAAAATACCCTCATTTTATGGTATTAGCCTTCAACGAAATTAAACAAATATTACAAAGTATGGTATTTTAAAATAATGTTTTCAAATGAACCAAGTAACAAAACAAACAAGCTTTTATTTATACAAGTACAAGCTTGGGGGTCATAGTGCAGGGTTAGCTAATGTGCAGTGCCCCTGGAGCTGAGGGTTAAGGGCCTTGCTGAAAGGCCCACAGACATGCTGCAGTTCTGCCAAGGCCAGGACTCCAAGCAGAAGTCATCTGGTTACTGATACAGGGACTTAGCTATCTGAGCCACTCGCCACCCCTAATGATAATGACTCCTTGTCGTTCCCCTCCATCAACTTCCCCATGAGGTGCCTCTAACTGAATGATTTATATGTGTCACAACTGACCACTGGCGCTGTTTACAACCAGGAAGGAATACTATTGGTTTCTATTAAAATTAGGGCTTTATTTAAGATTTTTAACACACATTAAAAGTATATGGATATAAACAGTATTGTGTCATCCTATATCTTGTTTTGAAAAAATATAATACCGTAAAAATTTGATATGGGCTACCACCCAGCCCAAGCTTAAGCAATGTAGTTTTTTTTTCTACTCTTTTTCAAATGAACTATGTGAGCCTCCTCAGTCCTTGCGGAGGCCTCCTGATTGAGAACCACTGCTGTAGACTGAAACATTCATAACGGTTGAGAATATAAAACTTAAATTGACGTTCTATGCATGATATTCACTTTCATCTCAGTTTGACCAACACTGGAAAAATATCCTGAAATGCCTTATCCCCTCTGGCAATCTTCTGTCCTGATGTCATTACATGGCTTCTCTATGGCTTGAAGTAGGGACACCTGCCCATGAGGACTCTGATCAGACATTTTCCAACCCTATGGGGGAAATGTGGTGGAAAGTGTAACACAGAGAAACTCTGGTGATTCTGGATCCAAGCTTGAATGTCTACCACCTCATGAAAACTGACATTGTCCCAGATAATTGTGTAGTGAATCTGATGGTCTTTGACATGGATATATCTTGTTTGTGCTGTAATGAGAATTCTTGGCAAATTCTCAAGGAAAATAAGAAGATGTGCACTGTTGTATGGTCCAAGTGAAGTGTGGTGGTGTAGAACTCCATGTATTCTTATGGCAGCATGCATGGGAAAGTTACTCCCATGCTGACTTGGAAATCCACTTTGGCATGCTGTTCAGTGATGATCTATACATGCCATCTCTTTTTCATTTCATTTACATTTATTTTTATTTAGCAAATGATCTTGTCCAAAGTGGCATGCAAATAGCGCATTACAAGCATACGTACTGTGCTGCCAGATCTGGGAGGGGCAGGGATAGCCACTTAGAGACTTTTGTTTTGAAGTGTAAAGTGGCTTTTATTCTGAAGAAGGAAGGAAAGAAGAGGAAGTGGATAGTGTTCTCCCAAAATCCACTGGAGGGAAAAGAAATGGACTGTTGAGCAGCAAGCTTGGTGAAAGGGCCCTGGTTGCTTGTTGTTGGGATGGACTTGACTTACTGACCACCTCCAGAGAAGCTACTGGTAGGCAAATGTTTCCATGACTGTTTGGCACCTGCTTGACAATGTGGTTTGACATTGGTCCAGAATGGAAATTGGTCCTTATGTGTGCTGATGTTCAATATTTGGCCTGCAGTGTTGTTGAAAATGCACTATGTAACTGATGTTATACTTTTGAAGATACAAGAACATAGGATGTGTTGCAGTATATGTCATGTGCATGTGTAGTGGCACAAGGGTAGAAATTGGAATTTGTCTACTACACCCCCTGCAAATTTGTGATTTCAGCTTTGGGAGCTCTTTTGGAGCTAAACTGTTGGAAGAAACTTTTAATGCCAATCCCCAATGCAATCTTCCTTTCTACATTCCTCTTTGCAAGCCTAATGTTATTTTTTTAACTCAACCTGTAAACTTAGATACTCCTGCTTTATTTTGAAATCATTAGTTATTTTCCATTTGTGGAACAGAGCCCTTTTCCTCCTGACTTTATTCAGTTATCCAGAACATATCTGTTATCCAGAACATATCTGTGAATCAAGGGTGTTTCCTTAAATTTGGTATATAAGAGTTCAATAGCCATATTCAATAGCAAGGGACTAAGTGGGAAACCCTGTCAAGTGCCTCTCATCAGCATAAAGTACTGAGACTATACCTGGTTTGTAAGAACAGATGTTTTTGGTGCAGACTATAAAAGCTAAATCCTTGTGATAAAGTGATTACCAAAACAAAACCTTTCCAAAACAATAAATATTCACATTCACCCCTGTAAAATGCCTTTTCTGTATCCAGGGCCTGCGTTCATAGTGAGGTAATGCAGGGTTAAATTTTAGGACCATTATTGTTCCTAATTTACATTAATGATATTGACATCAATACATACAGTAAACTGGTTAAATTTGCAGACAATACCATGGTGGATGCTGTAGCAGATACTGATCTAGCAGCAGAGAGACTCCAGTGGGATCTTGATTCAATTAGGGACTGGGCTGATACCTGGCAGATGACATTTAATGTAAATAAATGTAAAATAATCTATGCAGGGAGCAGAAATATAAAGTACAGATATTTTATGGGTTCCACTAAAATAAAGGTGGCTGATTATGAGAAAAACCTCGGTGTGTATCTTGATGCTTCCATGTCCCACTCTCACCAGTGTAGGGAAGCAATTAAAAAGGTCAATAGGATGTTGGGTTACATCTCTAGGTGTGTGGAGTTTAAGTCAGGAGGTGATGCTACGATTATGCAATTCATCGGTAAGACCTCACCTAGAATATTGTGCAGGTTTTGTCACCATACCTTAAAAAGGACATTGCTGCTTTGGGAAAGGTTCAACGTAGGGCTACAAGAATGATTCCTGGTTTTAGAGGAAAGATTAGTTGAACTGAATCTGTTCAATGACAGGGCAATCCACCCTTCTCTGGTTGAGAACCTTGACCTCAGACTTGATCCTCATTCTGCCCACTTTACACTCAGCTGCACACAGCCGCAGTGCATGCTGCAGGTCACAGCCAGATGAAACCAATAGGACTGTTGTGAATTCTTTCGATTTGAGACTCTTGTTCTGATAATTGTATTGATTCGTTATGGGGCTTTTACGGCAGCATATGTTAGTTAGAGGCTGCCGAGTAAAACGGAATGTTGTCGGGTAAAACGGAGGTTGTCGGGTAAACGAAGGTTGTCGGGTAAAACGGAGGTTGCCATTTTCTTTCTATCTCTATAGCTCTAGTGAGTCACTGCTGATGTAAGCATTTAATGTTCGAATTATATGAATGTTACGTGATTGCCTGTGCGATGTTTACATGGGTTAGCGGAATTTATAAAGTTGTATAAGAGCTAGTCGCGAGTTCACCTGGTGAGTAAATATAACCCGGCTGCGTTCGACGGTTGGACGCATTTAGTGTTAATTATACTGATGTCCAAATGAATGGCTGAGTTTGTTAATGATTGTATAAGTTAAGGGATATAGGCTGTTTGTATAGATACTGCATAGTTCTAATTATAGTGATTTGTGCTTCAGTGCTGAATGTGTTGTTGTAACAGTGCCATATGCCTCAATGTCTTTATTCTGTTTGTTTGTTATAGAGAATTCAGTCTTCAGTTCAGTCCACGTGTCAATCCTGTCCCTTGAGTGCTCCATCTTTTATGTGGGAATTGTAACCTGCTACGTAGTAAAGTTCTTAACTCTGCCTAATGACTCAGTGCTCTCTGACCGGAGCCCTCCAGCGGTCAATCACATCACACACTGGCATCAGGGGGTAGAATTCCTCAACAAGGACCACATGATCTGCAAAAAGCAATGAGCAAGGATATGATCCTGAGGTCACCGAACCAGACCCCCTCTTCCCTTTGGCTATACCTAGAAATGCTGTCCATAAATATAATGAACTTGTTCCCGGTCAGGTGTACAGCACCCACTGGGAACTAGTTTGTCTTACTGCTTGCAATGCAACAGAAACTCCTGCTCCGGTTATACAAGGACCTAATGGGCAATAACAAGACATCCCACACCCCATTCATAAAGTCCACCTTCGTCCAACTTTCTTTGACCAGGATAGAATCTGCATTGTTCCTCCTGGATCCAATGAAGTCTGCACTGGGTAATGCCACCATGCTATCACACCCACTGCCTGACACCCCATAACAGGGGAACACAGAATGACTGTGGCATAATCCACAAATGTGGCTAGTGCTAAGCTGTTCTTTTAAGATGAAGCACAGAGTTATAATGTGTTGCTGTTCAGTAGATTTTTTCTTCAGTGTTGTTTTTGGCTTTGTTTCAGTTCAGATTAAAGGAGATTAAAAAAGGCAATCAGTTTGATGGTGTTTGTGCCTCACTTCATCTTAAACAGTGTTCATGGATAAGCACTCCTCCTCCTCCTCACACTGAATACTGGAACACCACAGGGCTGTGCTCTGAGCCCCTTCCTATATGTATGACTGCAAACCTGCCCATGAGGGCAGTGTGTGGCTCAGTTGGGCGCCAATTGGGGAGGGATTAGAGCGGTGAGAGAGGCTATTCCCCGTGTGCCCCGCAACCCTAAAAGGGCCGCGGCCGTCTCACCCACTCAGGACTTGCCAGTCTCGCTGCCTGCGGCTCCAGCGCCCGTGCAGCCGCCTCTGCCCGCGGCTCCAGCGCCCGTGCAGCCGCCACCCGAGCAGCCGCCGCCACCCGAGCAGCCGCCGCTACCCGCGGATCCGCCGCTACCCGCGGATCCGCCGCCCGAGCATCCCGAGCAGCCACCGCTACCCGCGGATCCGCCGCCTGCGCATCCCGAGCAGGCGCTCCCTCTGCCTCTAGGGACGGTACCCCATGTGACTCCTGATCCTAACCCCACTCCTGTCCCTTCTGCCCTAGTCCCCGAGAAGGTCCCGGACAGTCCAACCGCCGCTCCTCCCTCCTTGGAGGTAGAGGAGCTGGAATGGGACCCCTCGGGGACCCTTCTAATGACTCTTCGGCCCTCACCCCGGCGAACTCGACCCCTACCAAGGGGCCATATGTCTGTGTCCCACCCTGCCCCCTGGCTTGCCCTCCCACCCTGCCCCCTGGCTCGCCCTCCCTCGCCGGCGCTAAGGCTCGGTCGGTGCCTGCGGGTCCTGGCCCCCCGGGTTGGCAGTTGTCTGCGGGTCCCCCTCCACAACCTCGTCACCCTGCCTCACTCCCTCCGCCCGCACCTCGTCGGTCGCCTGCGGGTCCTCCCGCTCTGGCTCGTCGAAGGACGTCGCCGACTGCTGCAGCTCCCCCCCTCTCCTTGCTCTCGCCAGGGTCCCCTCTGACTCCCTTCTCGTCCCCTCTGTCTGTCCCTCGCCCTGCCTCCTCAGTCGTTCCGAGGTCCCCTCCTGCTCTGGCCTCCCAGCCGCCTGCAGCCCCTCCGGCTGCCTCCCGTCGCCCGCTGGGGCTCCCTCGCACTCCCCTTAGTTCACCCTCCTTCTCTCCCTACTCTCCTTTATTCGTCCCTCCTTCGTTTGCTCCTCATCCCTTTGTTCTGCCTTTCTCTGCTCCTCATCCCCCGGTGTTCCCTCCAAGCACTCCTGGTCCTTTTGTCCTGCCTGTGCCCTCTGTTTCTCCCTTTCTGCTCTGTCTGTCTGCCTTCCCAGTCCTTTGTCAGATTCTGTCCTACATACTGTCTCTCGCCATGTTTTGTATCTCGGTCCTGTTTCCTGTGCCCCGTTAACAGTTTTGTTCTTCTGTTCCAGGTCCCATTTCCCTCGTCCCGTCCGTCGCCTCCTCTGAGGCGCGCCCGGAGAAGCACGCCTTTGGAGGGGGGTTCTGTCATGCCCGGCTCGTACACTCCTCGTGTGTGCCACGCCCCCTGATTACCCACGTGTGCTTCCCTGATCGTCCACAGCTGTCTCCGATTATTTTGATCAGTCTTGTCTATTTAAGTCCTAGTCTTGCTGGTAACCCTTGTCCGTCATTGTGGTTATGTTGTGGTTCAATGTATCCTGCTGCCTGTTCCCTGAATAAACCCCTAGTTTGCCCTGATTCCTGCCTGTGTGCCCAGTCCTTGGCCACCTGCCCGCACGATCGCCGCAAGGTTCCGCACCGATCGTGACAGTATTTGGCATTTCAATATATTTTATTTTAGTTTGTAGCCAGCTGGGAGTCTTTATAATCCTGTAGTTAGGAATCACATATCCTGGACTTTCTCAGTTAGCCGTTCTTCAAATCTACAAGCTATTCTTGTTATCATTCTGATCTTAAGTTAGAAAAAATATTTATATTCAATCCTCGGTCTGACCTCTTTCTGACTCACTGTTACTTTTCCCCAGCCAATGAACAATTGAGGTTTGTCCGCGTCCTGAGTGGAGCCTCTGCACCCTCTGGGGTCTAGGCACAGGGAACACACTTTCACTGACTGGGGCATGGTCACACATTTCATTCAATCATAAACTTAATTCATGGCAAATAAATTATTTCTTTATCTGTTTTGGCATTAAACTCACCTTAATTGTACTTTGTAAATATGTCAGATTAATGATTTGTAATTTGACATCAAAGTATAGACATTGCAAAATGCAGTTTGGAACGTTTGCAGAAACATTATAAAAGTACATAGTAAGCAATGGTGGCAGTTTGTTTTGATCCCAGATAACTGATCACCATAGTCTTGGCTACATAAAAATGACTAAATGGTGTAGTTGCAACATTCAGTTGAATAAATAAATAAGGAAAACCTAACTCATGTCTCTATTTCTGGCCTCCTCTCATTGAATATGTAGGAGCCCTCATGTGTACGCATGAGCCATTCACACCTGGCTCCTCCCCACCCCCTTCTAGAGGCCAAGCTATTCACACCTCTCCTCACCTCCAAGACTCAAAGAAAACAAGAGAACCATTTCAGTTTTAGAAACATTTATTGCAAAATTGAAGTCAGTTTACAATGTAGTTTTATAGACACAGGCAATGTAACTGCACATACACACACCAAACAAACTACATACATGGGGAAGCAATTTTCACATTCACAGTTTCTTTAAGAATTTATTGATTAATTGTCATTATTGACACACCACAGCACACTGCACAACAACAAAATGTGTTCTCTGCATTTAACCCATATGTGCCAATGTGACATAGCAGGGGGCAGCTAATTCAGTGCCCGGGGAGCAGTGCTTGGGAGCGGTACCTTGCTCAGGGTACCTCAGTGGTGCCTTGCTGGTCGAGGATTCAAATCTGCAATCTTTCAATTACGAGTGCACTTCTTAACTATTAAGTCACCATTGCTCACAGAAGTATTTGTTAGAAATGGGATTCAAACCCACGCCTCCAGAGGAGACTGTGACCTAAATACAGCACCTCAGACCGCTCGGCCATCCTGACTTACATCCTTGACTTGTTTCTTGTGCCTCTCTTGAAAACAGTTCCTTGTAAGCTGTAGGCAGAGTGGAACATCACACGTCTGACACTTCCAGGGAATGTTCTGCCTCTTGCCATCTGCTCTGCATAGCATACAAGTCCTGCGACCATACAATGCCACTTTGCCGACATCTTGGTGCACCGGGTTCACTGGTACTGGTACATGTTCGGAATGATCTTGTCGTGGACACTTCTTTGCGCAGCCACACAGCTCCACAAAAAGCTCCTCTATGAAATCCTTGTACGACATAGGCTTCTGCTGTACTAAAGCCGACAGCTCTTTGTGTAAGATGTAGGAATTAGTGGCAGCAATGTCTAGGAAATGCAAAAACAGTTTTCTATACCATTTCATACTTTTGTGTTGCTCTGAATAATATTGAATGTTGATCTGAGAGGTCAATACCACCCATATGACTGTTGTACTCTACAACTGGAGAAGGACAAGGAAAAGTCTTTGTAGTCCAGGTTCCATCGTCGGATTTCAATCTTCTCTGTACTTCATCCCCTTTGTAATCACTGTGGATAGTGGAGCAGACAGAAACCTCTCGTGTATCCATCCACTTCACAAAAATTGTTGGACCATCCCGGATCCACCTGAATGTTCCTCTAGCAGACTTCTTGGACATAGCATTTGATGTAGGGTTGGGACAGCCCTCCTGTTGTCTCTGTATGTCCCGCAAGTACCAACACTTTGTGAGGCCAGGTCCGTCAAAAGCTTTGGGCTAGTGTAGAAATTGTCCATATACACGTGATATCCACATCCCAGGTAGTTACGATTCATAAGTGACATTACACTGTCATATGAAAGTCCTTGCCCTGACCGGAAGTCATTCTTTCCCGTGTACACAGAAAAATCTACTGTATATGCGTTGCTAGAGTCCGCAAGAACAAACAGTTTGAATCCCCACTTGGTAGGTTTTGCCTTCGTATACTGAGTCATCACAGTCTTTGCCTTGGTTGCTACCATTCCTTCATCCACAGCAAGGCTCCTGCGTGGCTGATAGAAGGCTTTACAAGCATCCTGTATCGTGGTCATGAGAGGCTTCAACCAGAACAATTTGTCATGCTGTGGTGTCCCACGCTTCTGGTCATTTGCAGGGTCTTCATCAGGATCCTTCATGTGAACGTTCCATGAAATTGTCCTGTACCTGTCCCTACTCATGACTTTCGATGGGAGAATCTATGAATATATATGACATGTGGTCTAACTTCACCATAGCCATGTAAAAAACAAGTCCAATGTACCTATAAAATTAATCGACACAGACATCAGTCCATTTATACTTCTTTCCTTCAGCAACATGCATGACGGCACGTCGGTTGGTATTCCTGCAGAGTGTCTTCACAGCATCCATACTGAAAAATATCTTGAATAAATCCAGTGGTGTGTGACGATCCGCTGAACTCACCTGCACTCCAGGTGGTCGGGCAGGCCTGAACATCAAGGCAGGTGGACCCACATCAGCATCATCTTCAGAATTCCATGATGCAGGGGACGTGCGTCGTCGCTTCGGAAAAGGTGAACTGTATAATAAACAGAAAAAATATGCATAAATACACACGCTAAGGTCATGCCACAAAATTTCTCACATACAAAACTGGATGCAGGAGTGCAATCTCAAGTAAAGCCAGAAACACACATGCACACAATAAACGTGGATTTTTTGTAAATACAATTTGGAACTGCTTTTATACACGTACAGATCCATCTGCGTCTGTGTGGATGTTGCCAAAAATATCTGATTACAATAATCACGACAACAATAAACCGAAACTGCATTCCAGACATTATCATACATGTAACAAATGAAAGTATGGATGCAACCAAAACTGCATTCCAGCCATTAGCACATAAATAATATGACAACATTTCCATAACAATGACGGTAACTCAAAAGTGACAAAACATTATGCGGGAACATGATTTCAATAGTATTTCAAATCATGATTACATCAGTGAGACTGTAAAGCAGAAACCAATCACGCCAATATGTCGCATAGCAAAAAAAAAGCTAACTCCAACACAAAACGCTTTGTACTTACATGATTTCAGTTATAGGATTTTCACAGTAAAATGAATGTGGATGGAAACTGTACTGCTTTTCAACACTTTATAGTTCGGAATTAGTCACTTTTATGCAGGGACGGATTACGGACCGGGCCAGCGGGGCCACTGCCCAGGGGCCCTTGGGGTGCAGGGGGCCCGTAGGGCCCCTAGCCCAAAACAATTTACAATGCTTATCAACAATGTATTTTCGTTTGTCTATTTTAGAGAGCCTACATTCTTTGATCCTCTGCCTACAAGGGCCCCTGACCCTATAGGGAGGGCGTTTGGCTGCCAAGGGCCCTTGAATTGTGGTGGTTGTGGTGGTGGTGCTGGTGGTGGTGGGGGGGGGGCAACATTTTGCTCAGGGGCCCACACAACCCATAATCCGTCCCTGCTTTTACGCAGTCACATGATCCACTTTGACCGATGCTCCAGGTACAGATACAGCTTCATCTCTGTAAATGTTCGAAATATTGCGATTACAATATGACAACAGCAAATCAAAACTGCATTCCAAATTCATTGGAAGCTCAGCTTACAGTAGTTGAACTGTCTATAAGACTCCTTGACAGCATGTTTGTAATGCGCCGTTTGCCTTACTTGTTTATCAATTTGGACAAAAGTATTTTCTAAATAAAATTGTAAATTTAGTGCTGCATTGAGATTCTTGTAATAACTCTGAAACCCTTATCACGGATACATTATTACAAGCAGTTGCAATAAATTACACTCATATTGCCCAGCACTATTTAAACCTGTAATAAGTAAAACTGCTCACCTTTATCTGCTGGTCTTTAACATCAACCTCCCCCTGCAGAACATTTATCACTTGAGTTTTTCCCAGCAACACCTCGTACTTTTCATCAAGCTTCTGTTTCAGGGTCTTCAGGAGCTGAAACAAAATCAACCACATTCACTGCAACTTGTATGACTCCCCCCCTCATAAGAACAAGCAACTGGATATGTTTACTGGTTTATGAGGAAAAAGGCAGCTCACCTGTTCCTGATCAGCATTAGTGTTGCCGGGTAAGGTATCCACGAAACAACAAGCAACATTTTATGTGGGATCTTTTATTCAATGCAGGATATACAAAGTTCAGTTAAACATCAGTTGATAACTTCTGAAATGTATCATGGCAGAAGTATCAAAACTTAAGGAAAAAAAAGTGACTACTTTCATGTATATAACCTACAAGGTATACACATTTTAACATTCTGCTTGGAGGGATACGGGTTATACTCATATTTACAAATATTCCACATATTGTACATATTATAAAAAGCAGCATAAAAATGCATGTATTTTGTAATTCCATATTTCAAACATTAAGCAGTTTGTATTTTCTTAACAGGCACATTGAAACCTAATAATAAAATTCATAGCTGAATTTACAAGTTTTCAGTTTTTTGATTGATTAAATTCTTGATTCATGTTATAATAGTTTTTAAACGCATCACATGAAATTATACGGTACTGATAAATGTTTAAAGAACTATCTTGTTCATTCTCAGAAGGAAAGCCTCCAAAGTCCCTATTATCATCATCATCATCTGAGCTGGGCAACATGTTCAGCAACAAATGTTTCCTCTTCAAGAGAAAATATACCTCCAGTGTCCATGGACCTTCACAAATTCGACTTCTGATAATTTGAAATTAGTTGGGTATTCATGACTGTTGCATTGGTATTGTTAACTGGAACTAATTTAATATATACAGCTGATTTAACAAAAGATTTATATTTCAGTTTAAGTACTGTATAGCAGTGAGTTTAACATCTTTTATGTACTGTAGGGTAAGCCGTAGGTTTACAATCTATGGTACATACATGATTGTGTTAAATTTTATAACTAGAATTTCAAATTAAAAAAAAAAAGTGTATTCTTCTTATTCTTATTTATTCTATTTATCCCTTTTGTATATTTTATTTGTCTTTGTATCTATATATGTGTATATATATAATATTTGCTCACGTTGTGTAACTTCTGTCGGTGCTGTGCTTTTGGAAACTGAATTTCCCAGAGGAATCCACCCGAGGGATTAATAAAGTTTTTATCTATCTATCTATCTATCTATCTATCTATCTATCTATCTATCTATCTATCTATCTATCTATCTATCTATCTATCTATCTATCTATCTATCTATCTATCTATCTATCTATCTATCTATCTATCTATCTATCTATCTATCTGTCTATCTATCTATCTATCTATCTAAAATGTAAAACAAAAAATATAAGTAAAATAACATGACAAAATAATTTTACGGGGCAGCATAATGGTGCAGTGGTTAGCACTGTTGCCTCACACCTCTGGGACCCTATTCTCCGCCTGGGTTACATTTGTGTGGAGTTTGCATGTTCTCCCCATGTCGTCGTGGGGTTTCCTCGGGTACTCCGGTTTCCCCCCACAGTCCAAAGTCATGCTGACATGATAATACCTTGATAACTTTTCGTAAGGGAATTCTGCTAGACTTAGACAGAGGGGGCATTCTGTGGCAAGGTGGCCTGCTATAAGATGCCCCCCAGCTAGAATCTTTTCCTTATGGCCCAGCCCAAAGTAATTTCTACAGAACAAATAAGGGATAAATATAAGTAACTGGTGCAAGTTTCCTGCATGTAGGATTTTCCCAGCCAGAGTTATACATGGGGTGCATTCTGCAGCAAGATGGCCTGCTATAAGAAAATTTTTAGCAAAGTGGATTCAGCAAAGTGTCAAAAATATCTTTCAATTAAATCAGTCCCTTCTTGTGACTGAAAGTGACTGTATTTGCACAGACGAGCATTGTCAAGAAGAAAAGCATTAGTAGCGTTTTAATGAAAAAGTTACCGTCACATTTGTGACGAATTACATGAGGTTGTGAATTATAACTTAAGGTTCGAATGTAAAAAGGCATAATAAACAACTACTTTGAGTTTTTTCAGTCGGTTTAGGGCAAGAAAATTAATTTACAGCGAGCGTTTGCTTCTGCTGCGCTGGAGAAGCAACTTTGCTTTGAAATGGAGCGATGATGTCAGGGGAGGCAATCCATGTCAGGGGGGCAGTTTAGGGCACAACACCTCCATCCACCCATCCATTTTCCAAACCGCTTGTCCTACTGGGTCATGGGGGTTCCGGAGCCTATCCCAGCAGCAATGGGCATGAGGCAGGGAACAACCCAGGATGGGGGGCCAGCCCATCGCAGGGCACACTCACACACCATTTACTCACACATGCACACCTACGGGCAATTTAGCAAGTCCAGTTAGCCTCAGCATGTTTTTGGACTGTGGGGGGAAACCGGAGTACCCGGGGGAAGCCCCACGACGACATGGGGAGAACATGCAAACTCCGCACACATGTGACCCAGGCGGAGACTCAAACCCGGGTCCCAGAGGTGTGAGGCAACAGTGCTAACCACTGCACCACCATGCCACCCCCATTTTATTATTTATTTTAAATTTTATGCATATTTATTTATCCATTTTATGTAACCGTTTGTCCTATTCACGGCCATAGACTATCCTTGATCTTACAGGAGTAAACAGAGGGAACAACCCAGGATGGGATGCCAACTCATCACAGGGCACACTCACACACCACAATGACACATGGAGCCAGGGCAGAGACTTGAACCCTGGCCCGACTAGTGTGATGGAACAGTGCTTACCATGGCAACACTGTTCCACCCATTTGTTTGTTTGTTGGATGTTTTTATTACGCATCTACAGGCGTGTGCCAAATGACATCTCATCTCTACCTTAAATCTCTTTTGAAAATCACAGGTTGCATCTGCTTCTCAATTAGAATGTACTGCCACTTAATATAATTGCCTCAAGTAATCACAACCTGAGCTCAAGAAAAGCTTTTATCTAATGAAATCACTGCCAGAGTCGATGACTGTGTGCTAGTCCACTGCACTAACAGTGACCAATGAACGCAAACTGAATGTGAGCTGTCAGGAGAAGTGGTCATTTTACTGTTATCCACTGTACACAGAAAATGTAGATTTGTGTTCACATTTACAATATTGGACTGCAAATCTGCAAAACATAGCAAAGCTGTAGGCTACTGCGTCAATTATGGATTCTGTTGCACCTGTTCATACTCTATGTCACTGTATAGTACTATTCAACTAACAGAAACTTAATATATTTTAACTGAACTGAGTGGTGGCCTTATCATCGAGGCAGACATAGACTTTCAGAAGAACAAGAAACAGCAATAGTGAGCATGGTAAAACCCAAGAACATTATTCACTAATGAGAATTAAAGAGCAGAGTGATAGAAGATGAGGATACATTCCAGGGTGTGCATCAAATCAATTTCAGCTATAGATGGCATTCTACTTTGTAGTACAATGGTAATGAAACAAAGGTACCAGGTTCCTTTCAAAAGAAATTCTGACTGAGTGAAGGACTGGTGTGTACAGTTTAATGCAATACAACATCTACTAACGAAATTGGCGATGTATCTCTACAAGATATGGGTACTCCAATTGCCATTTCTTGCAATATAAAGTCATTTGATTTATATCATAAGGTATTTTGCTGAAACAGTATGTCTATTGCATAAGATGTCTCCTTTTTTGGTAGAGCTTGATGCTGGAGAGACCCCACACAATTACATATTTATTGATGCAATAGGTTTCAAACTTCCTAAAAGGGGAACAAGGGGGCATAACATTACTGGATAATATTCCAAGGTGACAATGAGCACAGCGATAACTTACTGTGAGGTCCTCCACTATATTGCTACTTTATGCCCAGAGACCTCACTTGTCATTCCTTCATCACATTTATGCTCAAATAAATCAACAAGATAATTAAAAAAAATAGAGACGGAAAGCTTTGTATTGCACTGTACAGAAAGGTACAGAAAATAGATGAATGAAGATAGATGAATGAAAGGTAGCATGATGTTATAAAGTGCATGCCCTCATGTGACATTTTTATGGTTTAGGGAATAATCAGAGCTGTATATATAATTATGCTTTCACTAGTGCAGTCATCAGCTTTGTTCATCAGCTCATAGAGATAGGTGCGATCACATGAGAACTGAACTGAAGCATAACATGGGAATGTGTTTATGGTTTTGATAAATCTGCATATTATTGTGATCTGTTAGGAAGACACATTCATTACTTGGTGTATTCATGCAGTCAGAGTGTATTCAAATGAGCAAAATGGTACTATTTTACATCATTAGTTGATCTGAGAATTGGAGTCAGCTTCACAATATTACAAGCGCACCATTATAGTTTTTTACAATTGTTTACGCACTAAAAGTGGGACCTAAGACAAATTCACTGAAACCCAAGATCCATGCAACGTATCTTTAAATTAGAACAATCACAAACACATTTTCTGCTTTGCACATTGTTTGAAAATTTATACCACTCATTTTGCAAAACAATTCTCTACATTAGACCTAGCACTCAAAAATAAAATCACGTAATCATTTGGAAAAGACTGCCAGTTAAATTGCTACAATTATGTGTACATGGGCAGCACACATGCCACATGCATGAAAACACTAAATGGTTAAGTACCATGAGAGAAGCTGGATGGAGAATCCAGTCCAATCTAAGCCACTTTACAGTAGCACATATCTTCAATAATCAGGGGTGAGTTTCCCAGTTTTTGACAGATATGTGTACTACTATATTTTAGCTTTTACTCATAACATGATTTATTTTTACATAAAAACTAACAAAAAAAACTTAAGTAATAATTAGTAATAATATTTTCCAATTTCTAACACACTAAAACTAATATTTTTTGAACACAAGTCCCCAAAGAATGCCATATTGATATTGATAACTCTTTTTTCAGAAGCTGAGACAATATCCTGATAAACACGATTTCCTAAAGACTTATTTCATAAGCCTAAGCACAAGTGTCATAACAAAACACAATGAACCTCAAGCTGTCATTCAGAAAGCATTGCCACTCAAAACACCTGTACCTTCAAAGCCACACAATAAGCATACAGCTGTCATATTAACAGTTTTTATCAATTAGATACACATTGTGACCGAAGGCACGCACCAAGCAGCCAATAGCTCATGCTGACTTCCCAGAATCATGGACAGTTTCATCACAATTATAAACACATTCTCATGGCTTCAAGACTTATGCACACAGATCCCAGATGCCACAAGCATACAGTATGTAATGAGTCTCTAGATAACTCAAAGAAAAATAGAATAATAGAACAATAGAAGTAGAGGGAACAGTGGGGGTCCCAGAGGAGGTGGATGAGCTATTGTGGTTGATAATGCAGCCAAATTTAAGCCATTATACTGTTTCTGGAATCATTAGGACATTATTTTCTTAAACGGATACACATTGTGCCTGAATGGAAAGTAGCCAATATCTCTTGCTAACTTTTCACAACCAGTTTCATCACAATTATAAATACATTTTCATGGTCTCAAGACAGTTTGCAATCCTGATGCACTCACTTTGCGAGATTGAACACACACCTCTCAGAGCTTTATCCCAGATTGCACCATGAACCCACCCACCCCTCTCATTTGGTCACCAAACAGAACTTTTATAAATTTTAAAATAATCCACAAAAACTCATACCAGCTGTTTGAGTTTGAGTTGAACAATTAAACCAAATTATGCACACAGATCCCAGCTGCCAAATGTTGGACTTATTAATAAACAGGAGACAGATTGTTAGGATCCATGACATCATCTCCTCCACTGTTACCCTCAACAGTGGCTCACCCCCCGGGATGTGTTCTGAGACCCCTGCTATACACTCTGCTGACCCATGACTGCTCAGCTACCTTCTTGAGCACCCACATTGTCAAGTTTGTGGTTGACTCAGCAGTGGACTTGAAATTAATGTCAATGTAAATACAGTTTCGTGCTCCCCAGTCACGCAGAGGAGGATGGGGTCCCCTTCTGAGTCTAGGTTCCTCTCAAGGTTTCTTCCTGCTAGAGGGAGTTTTTCCTTGACACTGTCGCTTCAGGCTTGCTTAGTGGGGTTTGGGCCGGTTATATGTAAAGTGCTTTGTGACAGTGATTCTTGTTAAAAGCACTATATAAATAAATAAAATTGAAATTGAATTGAATTGAATTGCTGGGACCACTTTCCTGCAGCATGGAGTATGGGCCAGAGGTAAAACATCTGGATGCTTGGTGCCGAGTCAATAACCTCTGCATAAATGAAAAGAAAATGAAGGAGAGGATCATGGATTTCCAGAACCTGTCAGGAACCCCCTTGCCCCCCATCTGCATAGGAGGAGAAGCTGTTGAGATCATCTCCAGCTTTAGATACCTGGGGACACACATCAGTAATGACCTCACCTGTAACATTAACATTACCAGCCTTAAAAAAAAAAAGGCCCACCAATGATTGTTCCTCTTGAGGAGGCTCAAGTGGGCTGATTTGGGTACTACAGTCCTTACATCTTTTTACAGGTGTGCAGTGGAGAGCATCCTTATATCATGTGTCACTGTATGGTATGGAAACTGCTCTGCTGCACAGGAAGTCACTGCAGCGAGCAGTTAAATCTGCATAGAAGATTGTCGACAGCAGCCTTCTAACGATCAAAGACATCTATATCAGCAGATGCAGGGACAGGCCTGGCAGTATCATGAAGGATTCTTCACACCATGCGTATGGACTGTTTTTTCAGGAAGAAGGCTGCACAGTGTTAGGCTCATAACAACTAGGCTGAGAAACAGTTTGTTTCTGAAAGCTGTCAGACTTACTAACTGTGCCACACACTAGAGATTTCTTTTCTACGTGCAATAAATGTGATATTTATACTCGTATCTGTCATGCCCGGCTCGTCCGCTCCTCGTGTGTGCCATGCCCCCTGCTTACCCACGTGTGCTTCCCTGATCGTACCCAGCTGTGTCCGTTTACTTTCAATCAGTCCTGTCTATTTGAGTCCTTGTCTTGCCAGAGTTGATTGTCCGTCATTGATGTTAGTCGTCGTGAGATGTTCCCTAGTCCTCGTTTATTTAATAAATCCCCGTTTACCCCATACTCCGCCTGTCTGCCTGTTCCTTTCCCGATCGCCCTGCCTGAGCGATCCTCCGTTCACCCAGCGATCCCGGCGAAGTGTGACAGAATGACAGACCTAACAAAAAGGAAGAAAAGGCAGAGGAGAGGGAGACATGAGGAGGTGACGATCCGCCTGGGGGCTTGCTCTCTCGCCAGGCTTTGGCTCCCGACTGGGAGCGAGGAGGAAGAGGCACCCCTCCTGCTCCGAGAGCCGGAGCCGGACCCCAGGGAACTACCGCTGCCCCTAGAGCAGTATTTCTTCTGGCCCGAGCAGCTGGCCAATCGAGGGGCCAGAGCGATGCGGGACGCGATTCCGCGCGTGCCCCGGAGCCTTAAAGGGGCCACGCCAGTCTCGCGGGCACTGGACCTGCCAGTCCCGCCACCTACAGCAGCACTGCCCGAGGCACTCCCTTCGCCTCTGGCGGCTGTAGCCGTCCGGCCCGAGGAGCTCCCTCCACCACAGCCTGCCACATGCGCTGCGCCCCAGCTGGAGGTCCCGGGTGAGCCCCTGGCCATCGCCAATCGGTTCTTCACCCTCCAGGGACTTTACTGGAGGGTGATGGGGGAATGGGCCGCACAGGGCTCCCCGGAGGGGGAACAGCTTGCCGCGCAGCTGGGGCAGGATTTCGCTGCGTTCTCTCCCGCCTCACCACCAAGCGACCTGGAGAGATTGGCAGAGGATCTCCGGAAGCTGATCCCGCTCCGGAGAGCTGCGGCCACGCCCGAGCAGGCGCTCCCTCTGCCTGCAGCAGCTCCCGTGGCCATGCCCAAGCAGGCCCTCCTTCCGCCTCCTGTGACTGTGGCCCCTGGGGCCCTTGTTCCTGGCCCCACTCCCAATCCTGACCCTTCTCCAGTCCTTTCTGCCCCAGTTCCTGTGGAGGTCCCAGAGGACTCCATCGTCGCTCCTCCCTCCATAGAGGTAGAGGAGCTGGAATGGGACCCCTCGGGGACCTTCTTAGTGACTCCTCGTCCCTCGCCGCGGCGAGAAAGACCCCAACCTAAGACCCTAATGTCTGTGTCCAAGAAGGGGAGAGGACACAGACGCAGGACTGGGGTCCTGCCCGCCCTGCCCCCTGGCTCGCCCTCCCTCGCCTGCGCTGGGGCTTGGTCGGCGCCTGCGGGTCCTAGCCCCCCGGGTCGGTTGTCGCCTACGGGTCCCCCTCCGAGGCCTCGTCGACCGGCCTCGCTCCCTCCTCCGACTCCTCGTCGGTCACCTGCGGGCTCCCCGGACGCGGCCCCTCCGTCGCCTGCGGTTCCCCTCACTCGGGCGCGTCGGAGGACGTCGCCGCCTGCAGCGGCTCCCCCCCCTCTCCTTGCCCTCGCCTGGGTCCCCTCCAGCTCCCTCGTCCCCTTCCCTGGTCTCCCCTCCGGTTCCCTCCTTTGTCCCTACGTCGGTCCCTCGTCCTGCCTCCTCTGCCCCTCCGGGGTCCCCTCCGGCTCCGGCCTCCCGGCCGCCTGCGGCCCCTCCGGCTGCCTCCTGTCGCCCGCTGGGGCTCCCTCGGGCTCCCCTTTATTCCCCCTCCTTCTCTCCCTGGCCTCCAGTCTTTGTCCCTCCTGTCTCTGCTCCCCCTCGATTTGTTCCTCCTGTCTCTGTCCCTCCTCTCTTTGGTTCTCGTCCCTTCCTTCCTCCCATTTCTGCTCCTCGTCCCCCATTGTTCCCTCCATTCAGTCCTGGCCCTTTTGTCCCGCCTGTTCCCTCTGTGTCTCCCTTCCTGGTCTGTCTGTCCGCGTTCCCCTTCCTATGTCAGGTCCTGTCCCATTTCTTGTCTATGTGCCTGTTTTGTCTGTCCGTCTTGTTCCCAGTCGCTTGTTAATGGTTTTGCTCTTCTTTTCCAGGTCCCGTTTCCCTCGTCCCGTCCGTCGCCTCCTCCTTGGCGCACCCGGTGTAGCACACCTTTGGGGGGGGGGCTCTGTCATGCCCGGCTCGTCTGCTCCTCGTGTGTGCCACGCCCCCTGCTTACCCAAGTGTGCTTCCCTGATCGTACCCAGCTGTGTCCGTTTACTTTCAATCAGTCCTGTCTATTTGAGTCCTTGTCTTACCAGAGTTGATTGTCCGTCATTGATGTTAGTCATCGTGAGATGTTCCCTAGTCCTCGCTTATTTAATAAATCCCTGTTTACCCCATACTCCGCCTGTCTGCCTGCTCCTTTCCAGATCGCCCTGCCTGAGCGATCCCCCGTTCACCCAGCGATCCCGCCGAAGTGTGACAGTATCATTAACACTATTGTATTTATTAATATTTATTAATAATCATCAGTACTTAAAAAAAATTCTTTGAAGTGAATGTTTGATTTTTAAGAATATAAGAAATTTACAAACGAGAGGAAGCCATTCGACTCTAACTACATGCTGTGTATAGAAGTGCTTCCTCAAATTCATTTTAAAATGTTCTCCCGCTAATTTCCACTTCTAGTTCTAGTATTTAAACTAATATTTAAACAGCCATTTGGCAGAACAGCATCCAGACCTGTTATAATCTTATACACTCATCGGCCAATTTATTAGGTACACCTTGCTAGTACCGGGTTGGACCCCCTTTTGCCTTCAGAACTGCCTTAATCTGTCGTGGCATAGATTCAACAAGGTACTGGAAACATTCCTCAGAGATATTGGTCCATATTGACATGATAGCATCATGCAGTTGCTGCAGATTTGTTGGCTGCACACCCATGATGCGAATCTCCCGTTCCACCACATCCCAAAGGTGCTCTATTGGATTGAGATCTGGTGACTGTGGAGGCCATTTGAGTACAGTGAACTCATTGTCATGTTCAAGAAACCAGTCTGAGATGATTCGAGCATTATGACATGGTGCATTATCCTGCCATCAGAAGTAGCCATCAGAAGATCAGAATCAGAATGGACTTTATTGCCAAATGTTGAGCAGGTTTACAACATCAGGAAATTGCTGCGGTGTTCAGTGCGATATTATGCAATACAGAGGGAGACAGTCAGTTAGATAAATAAATAAACTCAAGTGCAATATTATGGGCAGTACTTAAATAAACATAGAGTAAAAAAGTTCCTTTGCTGAGCAGATTGATATATTTACAAGAGTGCAGGTGAAGTAGAACCGGAGCGACGAACACGAAACAGGGTTATGTGAGAGAGTGGTGGCAACAGACTTGTGCATATTGTTCATGAGACCAACAGCAGAGGGGAAGAAACTGTTCCAAAGGCGAGAGGTTCTGGTCCGAATGGACCGGAGCCTCCTGCCTGAGGGGAGCAGGTCAAACAGCTTGTGTCCAGGGTGAGAAGGGTCGGCTGTGATGCGAGCTGCACGCCCCAGTGTCCTGGAGGTGTACAGGTCCTGCAGAGATGTGAGTTTGCAGCCAATCACCTTCTCAGCAGAGCGCACAACACGCTGCAGTCTCTGTTTGTCCTTGGTGGTGGCCCCAGTGTACCACACAGTGATGGAGGAGGTGAGGATGGACTCAATGATTGCAGTGTAGAACTGCACCATCGTCCGTGTTGGCAGGTTGAATTTCTTCAGCTGCCTCAGGAAGTACATCCTCTGCTGGGCCTTCTTTATGACGGATGTGATGGTGGGCTCCCACTTGAGGTCCTGGGTGATGGTGGTCCCCAGGAAGCGGAATGAGTCCACAGTGGTGATGGGGGTGTCAGACAGGATTATGGGGGGGAGAGGGGCTGTGTGCTTTCTAAAGTCCGCAATAATCTCCACTGTCTTCTGGGCGTTCAGCACCAGGTTGTTGTGGCTGCACCAGGACACCAGACGTTCAACCTCCGTCCTGTAGGCAGACTCATCACCGTCCGAGATGAGACCGATTACAGTGGTGTCGTCTGCAAACTTAATTAGCTTGACAGACTGGTGGTTGGAGGTGCAGCAGTTCGTGTACAGGGAGAAGAGCAGAGGAGAAAGAACACAGCCCTGAGGGGTGCCAGTGCTGATGGTCCGGGAGTCCGAGACATTCTTCCCCAGCCTCACATGCTGCTTCCTATCTGTCAGGAAGTCAGTGATCCACCAGCAGATAGGATCAGGCACATTCATCTGGGAAAGCTTGTCTTGGAGAAGGTCTGGAAGGATGGTATTGAAGGCAGAGCTGAAGTCCACAAACAGGATCCTGGCGTAGGTTCCCGGGGAGTCCAGGTGCTGCAGGATGAGGTGTAGGGCCATGTTGATTGCATCATCTACAGACCTGTTGGCTCTGTAAGCAAACTGCAGGGGGTCCAGGAGGGGGGCCGTGAGAGATTTGAGGTAGGGGAGGACAAGACGCTCAAAAGACTTCATGACCACAGATGTCAGAGCCACAGGTCTGTAGTCATTTAGTCCAGTGATCCTTGGCTTCTTGGGGACAGGGACTATGGTGGAGGACTTGAAGCAGGCAGGCACGTGACATGCCTGCAGTGAGGAGTTAAAAATGTCAGAAAACACTGGGGCCAGCTCGTTTGCACAGTGTCTGAGAGTGGCAGGAGACACACCGTCTGGGCCAGGAGCTTTCTGAGCATTCAGTCTCTTAAACTGCCTCCTCACATCTGCTTCATGAATATGAAGGGTTGTGGTGGGAGAAGGTGGTGTGAGGTCCTCACAGGTGTGGGGTGAGGAGGGGGGTGCTGTGGGTGATGTCTTTGATGGAGGTGATAGCTCTGTGGTGGGGGGAGCGGGGAAGGTGGGGTGATGGGTGACCATAGTGTCTCTATTGCTGGGGCTGGTGGAGGTGTGAAGGCTGCTTGATGGCTCATCAAAACGACAGTAGAAGTCGTTGAGGGTGTTGGCCAAGAGCAAGTCGTCAGTGGAGTGGGGGGTACACTGAAGATGGGTACACTGTGGTCATAAAGGGATACACATAGTCAGCAACCATACTCAGGTAGGCTGTGGCGTTGCAATGATGATCAATTAGTACTAAGGGGCCCAAAGTGTGCCAAGAAAATGTCCCCCATACCATTACACCACCACCACCAGCCTGAACCGTTGATTCAAGGCAGGATGGATCCATGCTTTCATGTTGTTGACGCCAAATTCTGACCCTCCCATCCGAATGTTGCAGCAGAAATCGAGACTCATCAGACCAGGCAACATTTTTCCAGTCTTCTATTGTCCAATTTTGGTGAGCCTGTGCAAATTGTAGCCTCAGTTTCCTGTTCTTTGCTGACAGGAGTGGCACCCGGTTTGGTCTTCTGCTGCTGTAGCCTATCTGCCTCAAGGTTCGACGTGTTGTGCGTTCGGAGATGCTCTTCTGCATACCTTGGTTGTAACGAGTGGTTATTTGAGGTACTGTTGCCTTTCTATCAGCTCAAACCACTCTGGTCATTCTCCTCTGACCTCTGGCATCAACAAGGCATTTTTGCCCACAGAACTGCAGCTCACTGGATGTTTTCCCTTTTTCAGACCATTCTCTGTAAACCCTAGAGAGGGTTGTGCATGACAATCCCAGAAGATCAACAGTTTCTGCAATACTCAGACCAGCCCGTCTGGCACCAACAACCATGCCACGTTCAAAGTCACTTAAATCACCTTTCTTCCCAATTATGAAGCTCGGTTTGAACTGCAGCGGTTCGTATTGACCATGTAAACATGCCTAAATGCATTGAGTTGCCACCATGTCATTGGCTGATCAGTAATTTGCGCCAACAAGCAGTTGGACAGGTGTGCCTAATAAAGTGGCCGGTGAGTGTATATCTGGTTCATGTTCCCCCTTAGTCTCCTTTGCTCAAGGCTAAACAGATTCAGCTCAGCTAACCTCTCCACATAAGACATTCCTCTAAGACCAGGAATCATTTTTGTGGCCCTACGCTGCACCTTTTCTAAGGCCACAATGTCCTTTTTAAGGTATGGTGACCAAACCTGCACACAATATTCTAGGTGGAGTCTTACCAAGGAATTATATAATCGTAGCATCACTTCTCTTGAATTAAATTCCACACACCTAGAGAACCCTGCAGGATCTCATTATGAACGCAGACCCACTGTGACATTATGTCTCTAATAACTACTCACTGCTTCCTGTCTGTTAACCAGTTTTCGATCCAAGCTGCTACAGTTCCTAAAATCCCTGCAGCTTTGACCTTATGAAAGAGTCGTTTGTGGGGGACAATATCAAAGGCCTTATGGAAATCTAAGTACATCACATTGTAGACCTTTTTATGATCAATTTCTCTTGTAGCTTCCTCAGAGAACTCAGGTAAATTAGTGCTGTTCACAGGACCTCAGTACTTAATTTCGTTCCCCTGTATACTACTCCCATGTTCTCGGAATGACAATAAACATTCCTAAATCTTGAATCTTGTATTCACTGAATTCTGGTTTGCTATTTTCCTGGAACATTGTCTTCATTTAGAGCATACTTGAGTTTCAGGCACTTGTGGAATATAACTACATTGAAGAATCTGGATTCAATTTGGTCCGAAGACATTGCAGAGGCAGAAACATCATTGGACAAAGAGCAACAGTGGATGTCTCTGGCATAAGGGATGCAAATCTAACTATTTGTGCTGCTATAAGTCTACAAAGGAGTTTGACAAGAGATCACGTTTTGTGTGATGTGGATGAGAATATGTGGCCAGATCCACAGAATAGGCAGAATGATGCGTAGTGTTTTCAGTTGGTGTGGTTTTTACAGTACCTAATTTCAGTAGTACTGTACATGGTATTGTAAAGCATACATTGTACTCAGCTGAAAAATTGGTATGAATATGTTGATTACTTTTCAAGTAATGAATTTGGCACATTTCTCTGGGTAATTTCAGTAAACATAGATTTTTTTAATGGTTTGGTGTTCCTTGGCTTTATTCTTTACTGTCACCAAATAATTTTGATGGTAGTGTTTTTCTTTCTTGCAGCACAGTCTTATTCATTGCTCCTTTTGCATGTTTGTGGAGTTTGAATGCAGATCTGACTCAGGTGTGTGGTTTTGAAGGTTGTGTGTGGAGTTCAACTATTAGAAGGCTTTTCCTTGTGTGCATATGATTTTGAGGATATGGTATTAGATTACAGTCTTTGTGTAGATGGTTGTGTAACATTGGTAATCTGAGTAATGTCTATATCCAATTGGGGGAAAATTGTAACACAAGCAAGCTTAACTGGTAACACACTGTTCAAAAGATATTGACAACCAATGAGAAAACAATAATGCAACAACATGGGTAATCTCTTAGCAACAAAAGGCAAAGAAAGCAAGCAAAATGTAGAGGGGGAAATGATGAGAAGAGGAGTAGATCAAGAGGAATATGACAAATTATAGATCTCCCTGGCTTGTGTGGGATGATGTCATATATGACAGACATCCACATGAATGGGAGAATCTACTACTTCTTGTCATGGAGATGGCTTGTTATGACCATAGCCAAAGAGTCCTTCCAGGGGTGGATTCACCACAGCAGGGGCTGCCCTGTCCAACGGAAGGATGCAGTATCACGCCCCCTTATTCACCTCATGTGGAATCCTCTTGGTTACCAGCTGTTCCTAGTCTTGTTTGAGTCAGTGTTTTTAAGTGCTTCCCAGTTAGTATTTCCCCAGTCTTGTCATTAACATCGTTAGATCGCTAGTGTTTCCTGTGCTCCTGATCGTGTCAACCCCTAATAAACCCTGAGTTTTCTCCTCATTACAGGACTCCCGCGTTTGTCTTCCTGCCATGCTTCCAGCGTTTTGTGACACACATAGATGTTAACGTTCCCTTTTGCAATTTTTATCGATTCATCAACATCTTTGCTTTGACAAGAGTTTTTCAGTTGATTGCAGACAGAAGCAGTATCTATATATTTCAAGTCTGTGTTTTTAATAAAATTCATTTTTAGTAAAACTACCATGTTTGGTTTTAACAACATGAGATACATTTTGGAGAATATTGTTAAAGTTTTTAGATTTGTGCTTAGGGATTTAAAAAAGGTGACTTATAGAAAATTCAATAAAATTTTATTTATATAGAGCTTTTAACAACAGTCATTATCACAGAGCACTTTACATTTAACCGGCCAGAACCCCACCAAGCAAACCTGAGGTGACAGTGGCAAGGAAAAACTCCCTCTAGCAGGAATAAACATTGACAGGAACCTGGACTTAGAAGGGGACCCCATCCTCCTCTGGGTGACCGGGGAGCATGAAACTGCATTTGTATTGACATTAATTTGAGTTAATATAGTTATAAAGTCCCAGTTTATTTCATGTAGTTATCTTCAGGAGTCCAAGTGTGGGTTCACGTGGTGTAGAGTCGACTCGGTATCAGCTCGGAATAAAGATGGAGAAGAGTTATTGCCCTACACCTAACCTAACCTCTAGCAGGACTAAAATAACTATGGCAGCCTGGCTAAAAGAGAGACCTGGAAGGAAGCACAGACATGAGGGTTTCCAGGGGTTTTGGCGTCAAGCCAACCTACCGTCCACAGCTTAAGTGATTGGCGAGAGTGGCAGGACGACAGCACCAATCCCCCCTTTCACCTTTAATTTCAAATGACTATGAATCTCCAGATTTTGCTATCCAAAAGACTGGCAAAAGAGGTACATCTTAAGCCTTGAATTAAAAGCAGGGATTTTGTCTGAGTTCTGAACACTAATAGGAAGTTTATTCCATAGCTGTGGTGATTTATGAGCAAATGCTCTTCCCCCAAAAGTAACGTTCTTTATTCTGGGTATAATGAGGGTAAAATGTTGTAATACAGTTGTAAAAACTAATATGCAAATATGAATTTGCAATACTCCCTAAACAACTAACCAAACAAGAGTATTTTACTCTCCTTTTGGTGGCCTTCCTCTCCTAGCCTCATTCCAGTAATCACACACCACTAGCCATTTCATGGTTCACGGTGCTCTAACCACTGCTAGGGAGTATTACCTAATACCACTCCGCTGGCTTCACTTCTTACAGAAAAGGCCTGATACAGAACCTCAGGGAGCCTTCAATCAGTACATCAGCAATTTAAAGACCACATGCCTGTCCAGCAGTGAGAATCTTATCAGCGCAGTCAGAGATTTAAAAGCCTGCACCATCTATTCAGTAATCCTTATGTCCACCTGGGAATGGAATATATTGAAAATGCACTGAATAAAAAACTTGCCTTTTCCCATGGTCAAACATTTATTTATTTTTACAAACATCAACGTGCAATTTCTGAAACCAAGACTTATCTTTAAAAACACCACACCAAATTTTTTTTAAATTTATTTATTTAATTAATTAAAATACTTGATTGAAAACGCAAACATATTGTTCATATGGATACACTAAAGTACAAATCAAATACACATTGGTGCACACAATGCAAAACACAAGCATCTTTATTGATTGATTTATTGATTGTCTTCTGGTTGGTAAAGCTGGTTGACCAATTTATGACAGCTGACTAGCTTAATGTATGTTTTTGCATGATGATTTGATTGTTTAGCTGGTCATACCAGCTTATGATGGTCATACTAGCTGGTTTAGTCGGTCATACCAGAATGGTGAACTGTGGTTGTGCCACTCCAAAAAAAGGTTAGTTGGTACCTTGGGCGGAGCTTAGTAGCCCCCCCCATGACGTCATCGCCAATGAGTGACAGGTCTAGCGGCCAGCCATCCCTCCTCCCCACCTCGACACCGCCAGTCCCCACCACCCTCTCCTCCAGACTCCTACTGTAGCTAAAATTAAAAATTGTCATTTTAAAGCTTGTATTAAAACAATGGTTACATTTGTTAATGTGATATTTTAGATTTAAAATTTAGGCTATACTGTAATAGCATTTAGCGCTTCTAATGTTTTTTAAGTTAAAACACATTAATTTTTAAGTCTCAAACTTTGTTTAACTTTTCAAAGAAAGAAAAGCCAGAGTTTTAAACAAGTCCTTGAATGAAACCCAATTAACATACAGCACGTCGTTTGACAAGAAAAAAAAAACACTATAACACACTGTTTAGCCACTAACCCTGTGTATGGGAACCACACAGCAAGCAACCTTCCTGGTAGAAAGCATATTATTATTACTATTTATTAATCTATCTTATTTGAAATAGTACAAAGGAATCAATTTCTAATTTAAAGTCCATCTCTAACACTGCATTCCTGATTTGTTTTGCTACATTTAGATAAATTTAGCTACATTTGGCTAATCAATGGAATAAAGTACTATAACTTAAACGATGTATGACAAATTAGTATAATTTTTTTAGGAATAATTAGAATTTAGTGATTTATTGTCATTGTTAACACACCACAGCGCAACAACAAAACGTGGCCTCTGTGTTTTAGAGAGAGAGAGAGAGAGAGAGAATGTTGGGATATTATTGTAAAGTAAAGTTACCCCTTAAAACACTATGCAGAAAATGTTTCATAGCGGTTCAGGGCACATGTGTGACAATATGCTTAAATTCTTTATTAATTTGCCGTGCTGTAAAACAATGCTAGAACATATAATTTCACCCTAAAACATGATGACTATGCCTTTACTGTTAGAAAATAGCACATTTGTTTAAATAACACCTTGACAAACACAACAAATGGTTTTTATTTATCCCTTAAATTACCTTGAAGTGCCATTTGTTTCACAACGCTAAAACAGCTGGCGTACTGGTGCACAAGCCCTGCTGTTTCACTGAGCCGTGTTTCTAAATTTATGTTAAAACACAAAAATTCAACCCTAAAACTTATTGTCTAGTTTATTCACATATATTGTATAAAACAGTACATTTATGTTAAAGAGAATTATTTCTAGTTTAAAACATTAGTGTCATGACAATTATTTACCCGCCGCCATTTTGGGGTAATGCGTATAAAAGGATTGGCCGCGTTATTCCATGATTCTTGTTGTCGAAATGCTTAGGGGGTTTTATTTAAAAAAACACATTGGCTGAAAAGAGTTTCATTACTTAAAAACGTTATGGTTAAAGGGCCTTATTTAAAATAACAGGCCGCATGTAGCCCCGTCAGTGGCACCATTTTGAAATGTGTGTGTGCGTGAGTGTGCGTATTGTGTCAGTGCATATTCATGAGTTTGCCGGCCTCCGAAAATCATTTCAAGCACGTCGTTCGAAGGGACAAGACGCACGGTACAAGAGCTGCGGAACTCCTTGGACGCCGTTAATGGATTATGTGACCCTGGATCTTCTGGCAGTTGGACCTGTCAATCATCAATGATGATGTCATGGGGAGGGGGGCTACTATGCTCCGCCCAACTAACATTTTTTCACACCAGAATGACTAACTGGTGGCCCACCCAGCTAAACCATCAAAGAGCAGCAAGAGCAGGAACATAACTATCTAAGACCATCTTGAACCAGCTAAAACAAGCTACTGTACCAACAATTTTAGCTGTTTTTTCAGCAGGGATTACTGGAAAATAAACAGTCAAAAAAAACTAATCTTATCTCCTGTTGGGATCAGGCCAGAGCCCCCCTAACCCTAACCCTAACCCTGACCCTGACCCCCAACCCTTGGCTGAATAGTATCCTAGAATGGCGTATCCAACCCTGGGTATCTCCCACATGAACGTCACTACATGCTGCCTCCATTACATGCAGAAGAGATAAACGAGTATATCATTTCTGGTCACAGACCTTCCATCCCCAACCTCAAAATAATTATTTAGTTGGACTGAGAAAGGGAGAATATGAACTGAGGCTGGGCAATGAACCAGTTGTGAAGCAGAAACTGCCATTTTCCCAAATGATGACAGACCTGCACTGCTCTAAACTTCCTCTCTGCTCAGGTGGGATGAGGATCTTTTAAAGTGTGTCTAGAAATGCTGTGATGTTTTCTCTGCTGTTGGCTAAGACCGTGTTTGTGATAGCTGTTTCTGTCTCACCTATGAACAGCCATATTCCTCCACCAGTACCAGTTCTTCCAATGTAGGTTTGCCCGACCTTTTTTACAGTAAAAGTTAGTTTTACAAAGAAAATACCCTGTGGAGCTTCCGAATAACGACAGCATGTTTTGCCACTAGCCAGGGGGGGTCTGCCTAGATATAGTTTGCTGTCAACCATGGGTGGGGGTGTCACGATTGCAGGCTGACAAAGCGGCGATCGTGCGGGTGCGGCGAGCAAATAGCAGGCAGACAGGCAAAGTCGGGGCAAAACCAGGGATTTAATTATGGAAGGGAAACCGGGGATCAGGAAACATAGCACACCGACTGACATCAATGACGGACGAAGGACTCAGGTAAGACACGGACTGAAACACACAGGACTGATTGAAAATAATCAGACACAGCTGGGTACAAATCAGGAAAGAACACGTGGGTAATCCGGGGGCGTAGCACACACGAGGAGCCGACGAGTAGGGCATGACAGGGGGGTTGCACCTTATATATTTTGCCGATCTGTAAATGTGGTTCAAACAGACTTGCTCTTGTGAACACTACAACTCACATCACTAGGACTCATTCAGCATTCAGGTAAATCCACTTTATATTAACTTTCACATTTTTAATTGGTCCATCCAGCACGTCTACAAATTGTACAGGTTGCTGAGTGTGTGAGGAGTGTTAGAGCCAGCACCCATCCGATCCTACTCTTTGGATCACTTCCACATTTAGCCAGCAGGTGTTGCTGGCCAGCCCATCCTGCCACTCCTCATCACACCCTTGTGTGTAACAAAAAAAGTAACAAAAAAAAACACAAAAAAATAGTATCTTTCATATTCTTAAATTGAAAGATATGGAAAAGAATTAAAAGAAACATCAAACAACATTAATTTGTTAATAAATAATGCTCTTATCCACTGCTTATTAGGATTCATAAGACTGTACATACAGCAATTTGGTTCACTGTCCTGCAGGCAGGAAATATGATGTACCCTAACTTCTCATTGTCTACTTGACGTTATTTTAAAAGTGATAGAGTTGTTATATGGGTCTAGTCAGTTATAAATATAATTATATACCTTTATTTATGACTGATATTTTAATCTATTAATATAGATAACTTTTATGTTTTAGCATTGCCAGGATGTCTGGACTTTAATTTAGGGTCACAGTTCTGCTGTGAAAGGCAAGGATGCTTCAAGACTCAAATCCAAATTATTTTTCAGGGTTTCTGAATATTAATTTAGTGAAGCAGTAATAGTTTGCTATGTGGGTTCTGTTATTTGAACTATTTACTTTAATTTGTCTTACCTTTAGATGTAAAAAGTTTGACGTCTACCTTGTGAACAAGAGAACATGTAAATTTTGGTGGCTTATTTTATTTGGGAAAAAATGTAAATGATGGAACTGATTATGTAAAGACGTTAGGTGTAATTTATTTCACACAGTTGCTGAACTAACTTAATTAGAAGGTAAGTCATTTAAATCTTTCTTGGACGGCATCAAAATAATTGCAATTCATGATTGAATACAACCGGAAACAATCTTTTGACATTTACCTATGTACTTAGAGTAAAATTGATACACTGAAAGAAAATAGACATTCTCACTAAGAGTGATTGTTTTGCTTGGTAATTTGAGACATGCAAGATGAATCTTCTCTCCCTACTAAATGCCAATGTTATTTTCAGTTGTAATGAGATGCAAATGCATACTGAGGAGATAACCCTTTTTAACCACGGATAAGCACCTGGGACAATGAAACAAAATGGACCTGTGGTTAGGGCTGGACTGTATATCAAATGTTTACAGTGTATCGATATATTTTCAAAAAGAGATATACAGGATGACACATTGTTGTTTATTTCAATACACTTTTATCATGTGTTAACATAACGGTTCTACGCAAACATAAGAGTTTAATAAAATTCATTTCCGGTGTCACAACGTTAAACAATGCACAACCCAAATGCAGGCTGCTTTCAGATATTGTTTATTGAGGCAAAACAGGGCAGGGTATTAGATGTTAACAGATCAGAATTACCGAAAAGGGAGCATAGGACTAAGAGACACTAATGTACAGTACAAGGGGCAAATTCAAGTCAGCTGCGGCTGATTAACAAGAGGGCAGGAACAAGAGGTAAGATCAACAATAAACAAGACTCAGGTGCAGCTGGTTTGGAGCCAGGCCTGAGGGAAAGACAGGGATCGGACACCCCGGGCAAGGCTGGACGTGACAATACATCCCCCCCACAAAGGCACGCACCCTGGGCGTGTCAGGGAGGCCAGAGAGAGGACCCAAAAGACCATACAATAGAACAGGCACATGGGGCCAGGACAGAAAGCAATATGCTGGACAGGGTTGAACAGACACACAGACTTTCAGGACCAAGGACCTAGGGAGACAAAGAAAATTAAGAACAGGCAAGCAGAACAGACAACCATGACACCATAGGGATAATACCAGACACCACTGGACAAAACAGATCCCTCAAACAGGTTGGACAACACAAGGGTATCTAACGTGACCAGACAGGACACTACTTGGGCCAGGAGATGGACAGAAACAGGGCTGAGGACTGTAGGGACAAATGGCTGAACAGACAGGAAGACAGAGACAGCACAGACATGTGGAGGAACCACAGGACAGGGACATGGACACAAGTACGGCCCTTGGGGGAAACGGGCCAGGGCATGATGACAGAACAGGGTGCACACCAGGGGAAAACCAAGAAGAAACAAGGTAAAATGGGAGACACTGAGGCAGAAGAGTGAACAAGGCCTGACAGGGGCTTCTGGATTACCCCAGGGTCTTGGATGTTGGTCCCAGGGCAAGTATCTCCTTAGGGGTTTGCCATTTCAATAGTATCGGGATCAATAGTAGCGGGCCTATCCTTTTCTTTCTGCAGGGGATCTGTGTGCGGTTCTCTTATGAGTGACGGGCCAGTGGGACCTGATGGCACCAAGGGAACTATGTGGCTGGAAGGTGTCTCTGGGCTTGCCAGTCTGGGAAGGCCTGCAGGACAGGGACAAGAGGGCACTGCCAAGACTGCAGGAAGTGGAGGGTGCCACTGGGACTGCAGGACAGGGGGCACCATGGGGACTTCAAGACAGGGGGTGCTACCGGGACTACAGGACAGGAGAACGCCACCATGACAGCCTGGTCAGGATTCAAGGGCAATGGGGAACCTACTGGACCAGAGCGAAGACTGAGCAGCCTTCCCTTTCGGGAAACGGAGACTCGGCCTGCCACCTTTTGGATCTTTCCCGACGCCGATGGCCCTTCCTGAGCCTGGAACACCAGCATTTTCTGGGCACCCTTCAACCACTGACCGAAGTTGCGAGTCATCTTCAGGTACCCAAGACTTTGATGATTAGATATCTGAGATCAAAACAAACTACAACCATTGCAAATATATAAGAAATAATTTATTTGCCATGAATTAAATGAAATGTGTCACCATGCCCCAGTCAGTGAAAGTGTGTTCCCTGCCCCAAAACTCCAGAGGGTTAAACTGCATCCGGCCCTGCAAGCAGTCCTTCAACTTGCAGGGAAACAATTTCTTTAGGGGTTAGTGGCAGGATTGGCACTCCAGCCACCGTAAAACAACTCACAACTGCTCAATTTAAACACGATACTCTTCTGCTCTCCACATGAATAGCTCTGCTGCAGCCACCTGTAGGAAGGCTGCACACATCATGAAGGGGATGGGGGAAAGCCTTCGGGAGCCCCACCTCCAGATGAGCTGAAACTGTCTGAGAGTAAATAGGGTCAGTATTGTTGGGGGCTGGTGTGGTGCTGAGGCTTTGCTTGCTGCATGCCGGCACTTGGGTCCCAGTTTGAGGCAACCCATCCAGGTAGGGCCATGGAATGTCTTGTCTCATGACCATCTTCCCTTACCATTGAGGTAGCTTTGTAAACTCTGTGTTTTGGTGGTAGCACTCTCTGGGGTCACTCTCTGGGTATGTGAGTGTCAGTGTGTGAATGTGTACATGTATGATATTAAGATGAGGGGATGTGTGCTTGTTTGAGTGGGCGTCTGTATATGCGAGTGTGAGTGTATTACTGCTTACATGTATAGTATGTGGTAGGCTACTTCCAGATAAAACATTTTTGAGCGTCAACACTGACATGATACAATTACCAAAACAATTAAAATAACAATCATGGTAATAACAACAACAACAAGCGTGACTGTGGTGAAATGGTTAACAAGGGGGTTGAGGTGCAGTAAGGTATAGAAAATATCCTGGCATTAATAACCCTTATACAAAGCCATCTAGTGTGTGGCGCGCACTAGAAACCTGTATTAAATGTCAAACCTGTAAAGTTAGTTCATTAAATGCATGTTACCTTAGTTGGGAGTGACTTCAGTAGAACCAAGCAGTGGTGTTCTGATCGCGAAACAGTTGTCTATTAACATACAGTCTGTCTACCACAATGATAACCCGGTCATGAATTTTTTCCTGAGCAGGAACAGGATTTTGTGATGATCCAGGATTTCGTGATGATCCAGGATTTCATTGGGAAATTGGTCGTTGATGCTGAAATTCCTAACTTTTCAGCTCCCTGCCTCAGCTTTTCACAAGCTCCTTTTGTTTAAAATGTTCGAACTTGGCCACAACAGGTCTTGGACGCTGAGCTTCTTTCCTCATCCCTCCTATGTGGTGGACTCGATGAAACATGATGTTGTTGATGGTGTCCAGAGGAAGTTTAAGTTTTTGTTGTATGAAGTTTCTGATGGTGGCTTCTGTGTCTTCCTCTGCGCGCTCCTGAATTCCGGAAAACACTGGATTGTCCCGCATACTTCGTGCTTGAATATCGAGGAGGGACTCTTTCATGTATTTATTTTCCTTTGAGAGTTTCGTCATACCTTCCGTGAGGGATTTTACGGAGTCAATGAGAATCTTATTTTCTGATGTGAGCGATTCTACCTGCTGTTGATTGTACTCCAGAGATTCCCATAGCGCTTGGAACTCTTTGTGTAGGATTTATACCAGTGCCAGTCCGGTGTCAAAACTGGTAAGTTTGTTATTAATAGAGTCTAGGATGTCTCTGTATTCTTTATCTGGCGACGAAGGGCTTCTTGAGGGGCTGTTTGAAGTACAAAGGGGTTCTCTTTGACTATGGAGTTGCTTGGTTCTTCTCCATGATGAGTCGCTTGTAACACTTGTCCACGTAATCCTGTAGATTTTCTAAGGTTTCTTCTCTCAGGATGTAAAGAGTGGACGTATCTATCCGATAAAGTACTAAAAATATTATTATTATTATTATTTTGGCTTGGCTAAGCTGGCTATCGAAGTTAGCTCTCGCGAGATTTCACAGCATTCTCACTCCCCGAAATTCTGTCTAACTAACCCTCTTCTGTGTCTATCTGCTTTCAATTGAAAGACAATTTACTACTAACACTGCAGTTTTTTAAAGCTGACTCTCCAGCTACATTTATATGGAAGGGATGAATGAAAGAATAAAAGGGTGAAACAAATAAGTGCTATCAATGTGAATGGCACATTAAAGAATGGAAGGAATATAGAGGGATGAAAAAGGGATTGAAGAAGCATTAAACGGATGAAAGCTGTTTGAATGATTTTGAGCTGAATACTGGAGGTCTTCAGCAAGTTTGGAGATTTTGGGCTCTGTTTTGAATCTATTTTGATCTAACACAAAGTGCAAAGCAAAACTAAGAGTTATGGGTGTGGCCAAATCTATTTAGCTATTTTGACCGCAGAAAAAAACACTTTGCGCCAGCAAAGCATGGCAAATCGCAGATCGCTTTTCGGTCAGGGAAATGGACATGCCAATGCACGAGGTGAAAAGGCGTTAGCATGTCAGCTACAGGAGCAGCACTGTTCCACTGAAGCCTTTTTAGGCTGGTTGCAGGAGGAGCCTGAGATCACAAGTCCTCTGTCAGCACCCAGACCACTCTCAAGCCCCACAATGTAATTTCATAATATGCCATTTTACTAAGGAAAGCCAAAAGGGTAAAAAAATGTTAGCTTTTTTCACATTAAAACACTCAAAGCTGACATGTTAATGCATGGATTTGTTTGTGTTAGCACGTAATACAGTGTTAATCTGTACAAAATGAGCATGTTAACTTGTCAGTTTTGAGTTCTCCCAGGAGTAACAGATGTTCTCTGGGAGTGATTGAATTAGTGAGTAATTATATGAACACAACAGTCAATCAATCAACCTTAAAACAAATAAATTGATCTGCAATTTAACATTAAAACACATATATTTATGCGTGATCAAACCCAGAGGTGTGTTTCCTAAAAGCATAGTTACTAACAACTTAAACTACAGAGTATTGCTGTGTTCCATTTACCTCAGAGGTCAGAACTCCGAACTGGGAATGACTTCATACTCGAGTTAGCAGTGTTCCAGTACAGAAAGTCGGAAAGCCATTTAGCAGTATCAGGGATCCGTTTCAAAAAGGGATATCTTGCTTACCTGGAAAACTTGTTGAATTTAATTTTTCCCAGTTTAAATGGCTTTTATATTTGTTCACTTACACTGAGCCCAGACTACCTTAAATCCAACATGTCTGCTTATATACCCTTTACTGGTGTTTTTTGGTATTTGCTGGTGTACTTTGGTATTTGCTGGTATTATTTCACATTCACTGGCATGTTTTTGTCATGACCTGCTCGTCGGCTCCTCATGTGTGCCACGCCCCCTGATTACCCACGTGTGCTTCCCTGATTGTCTCCAGCCCTGTCTGATTACGTTGCTTAGTCCTGTTGCATTTAAGTCCTGGTCTTACCTGTTTCCCTTTTCTGCCATTGATGTTAGTCAGTGTCTGTTTCCCGCACCTAGTTTCCCAATTAAACCCTTGTTTTTTCCCGATCCTGGCTGCCTGCTTGCTCTTCTTGCCCGAGTGATCACCCGCTCTCCAGCGATCGCGGCGAAACGTGACAGTTTTCATATTTATTGGTGTGTTTTTGGCCTTCAGGACTTCTGTAGTTTTCCAATACTTTTTTGCTTATAATGTATAGTAAAATTATGATATGATACACACAAATTCATGAAGCATTCCATGTTTTTGGGTGTGTGGTTATGTAGGCTGAGCCTCTTCTCCATGGGTGCTGGATAAATGGCTGACACCAAGGTTCTTTTTCCTCAATTGTGTCTATGTCTCAAAGAAGATATGGGCAATGTGAAAAGAAGCATGCCAGTGTACTTGTGCAAATGCCAAATGAAGTGTTATTTCAAGTCAGATACAGTATGTGACCCATCACCACGAAATGAGTCTTAAGTCGCACTGGTAGAAATACACCCATAAGACTCATTTCCTGGTGATGGGTCACATATGCAGTTATTGATGTAGAAAAACTACAGCCTGAGCTGATCTGTAATCATGGAGTACTCAATCTACATCACAATGAACTTCGTCTCTAGCAGTAGGCTGGATGACTTTAAATACACCAAAAAAGGTCAAAGAAAGGAAAATGCTTTACAAGTGCTCTGAGATACTGAAGGACTAACTTTTCAAATACATTCATAATATATGATGCCAGTGCCATTGGTCTGAAATCATTAAGAGTATCCCTTCATGGGCAGATGATTTGAGTTTGAAGCAACACCTCATAGAGCAAGTCCAAGGTCCTGTCTTTCATTACCACATATATGTATTACACCAAAGATCTATGAATCTGTGTATTACAGTACATCACATGCTTTGGCCTATGGTGATGATGTCATGTGAGAACTCCAGGGACAAGTAGTATGACCACAAGCTCACAGCAAGCAGTTCAATATCCAGGAAGTAGCTTTACTCGCCTTCTGACTTTTTTGTTGGCAAGGAAGGGCTGGAAGCACTTTAGTGCAATGCAGCATAATATGAGAGTACACAGCTGGTCTGTCCTGTTCAGAGGTGACCTTACATTTTCCATAATCACTTAACAAGTCCATTGTAATATGCCTCAATCTGAGGCCAGTAACCAATTTTCAGAGCAAACTACAGAAAGAAACTAATAATGTGGGTGGAAGGGGAGATGTTGGACAGAGCTGCCAGCTGCAGCTTTATTTTGGCTCTCGTGTGATGTTGCTTCACCCTTATCCGAATAATTGCCTCTATCACTTTTCTCTGATATGTCAGCACATTAATTTGTTGGACCAGTAGAGATGAGACATGCAGTGAAAAGTGATTTACAGTTTCTCTCAGGGAAATATTAGCTTTTTCCTATCACAATCAAGAACAGCATTGCAAACTCTTTTTCTCTGGCTGAAACTGAGCTATCAGCATACTATGTAGTCATAATAAGCAGACTGTAGCCATATCTGATGGCAGCATTTAAGGAGTCTGATAAAAACTCTAGTTTCACTGTGAATTTCTCCAACTCCTGTGTTGGAGGGGAATCTGTGAAGTGTAAATGAATGTGTTCTGACTTCAGCACTGCCAGCTTCAGAAAACAACACAACAGGGAAAGGTGTTATGAACTGATAATATTCAGTTTTTATATAGCAGTATCAATATTTAAAACTAATAAACATTGAAGGCTATAATATAAGAACATGAGAAATTTACAAACGAGAGGAGGCCATTTGGCCCATCAAGCTCGTTTGGGAAGAACTTAACTAATAGCTCAGAGTTGTTAAAATCTTATCTAGCTCTGATTTAAAGGAAGCCAGGGTTTTACAGTAGCTTACACTACACTAACAGGAAGACTATTCCATATTCTAACTACACGCTGTGTAAAGAAGTGTTTTCTCAAATTCAGTTTAAAATGTTCTCCCGCTAATTTCCATCTATGGCCATGAGTTCTAGTATTTAAACTAATATTGAAGTAGCCATTTGGCTGAACAGCATCCAGCCCTGTTAGAATCATATATACCTGGATCATGTCTTCCCTCTTAATCTCCTTTGCTCAAGGCTAAACAGATTCAGCTCAGCTAACCGCTCCTCATAAGACATTCCTCTAAGACCAGGAATCATTCTCGTCGCCCTACGTTGAACCCTTTCCAAGGCAGCAATGTCCTTTTTAAGGTATGGTGACCAAATCTGCACACAATATTCTAGGTGGGGTCTATACCAAGTAATTGTATAATTGTTGCATCACTTCCCTTGAATTAAACTCCACACACCTAGATATGTAACCCAACATCCTATTGGCCTTTTTAATTGCTTCCCCACACTGGCGAGAGTGGGACATGGAAGCATCAACATACACACCAAGGTCATTCTCATAATCAATTACCTTTATTTCAGTGGAACCTGTAAAATATCTGTACTTTATATTTCTGCTCCCTGCGTGGATTACCTTACATTTATCTACTTTAAATTTCATCTGCCAGGTATCAGCCCAGTTGCTAATTAAATCAAGATCCCATTGTAGCCTCTGTGCTGCTAGTTTAGTATCTGCTACACCACCCACCTTGGTGTCATCTGCAAATTTAATCAGTTTACTGTATGCGTTGTTGTCAATATCATTAATGTTAATTAGAAACAATAGTGGTCCTAAAATTGAACCCTGCTGTACCCCACTTTGAACACAGGCCCACTGTGACATTGTGCCTCTAATAACTACTCACTGCTTCCTGTCTGTTAACCAGTTTTCGATCTAAGCTGCTACAGTTTTTAAAATCCCTGCAGCTCTGAGCTTAAGCAAGCATGTGGGGGACAACATCAAAGGCCTTCTGGAATTCTAAGTAGATTACGTCGTAGACCTTTTTGTGATCAATTTCTCTTGTAGCTTCCTCAAAGAATTCAAGTTAATTAGTTAAACAGGATCTACCTCTCCTAAATCCATGTTGGCTATCCCTCAGATTGTTATTTGAATCCAGGTAATCTACCATTTCACTTGGATTATAGCTTCCATTACTTTTCCAGTTATGCAAGTTAATCTGATTGGCCTATAGTTGAAGCTGAATTGCTTCTATCCCCTTTTTTGAATATAGGTGTTATATTAGCATGCTTCAAATAAGAAGGTACCACACCATTAGATAAGAATTTTTTAAATAGTAAAGGTTGGCTAATAATATCCCTCATCTCTTTTAAAACCATAGATAAGATGCCATCAGGTCCCTGTGATTTATTTATTTTGAGCTTAGCTAGGCTTTGTGCTACATCAGTCTCAGTAATACATATATTGGTCATAGAAGACGCTGTATTCGTACTAAATGTTGGTAAGTTACTTGTGTTCTCTACTGTGAACACCCGTGTAAAATAATTAATTAAACTCATTTATTATATCAATTTCATTTTTCAGTTATAAGACCCTTACTGGAAGGTAAACCATCAGCTGGTCACAGCTTTAGAACCAATTCATTTTTTTCCCAACATGGCACCTCGTATGATGAAAGGTGAGGGCAGAGCATCATCTAATTGTGATAGTATATTTTACATTATTGACTGCACTAAAGCTAATCCCAGATAGGAATCAGCTGACAGATGGTGATGCTATATTGGGACCATGACATCAGCCCTTTATCCTCATGCATAAACATTGAAGTTCTGTCACCAGGTGAACAGATTTTTTGAATAATGGACGGTTTCTCTCCTTTCAAAATAATCTAAAACATTTCCAAACAGTCTCAGTGTTAATGTTGCCAAAATAATTGTGCGAAGTATTTAAGCCTATGGCTTTTTTAATAACCAAAAGAAATGGTTTTCAAATGACGTGAAAGAGGCACCTTTGGACTTACAAATTTCTTGATTTATACAAAAGGATACATGTTGCATATGACTTCGTTGCTTATGGTTTTGTTATGTTACGGAGCTGAACTGAAGGAGGTCCCCGCAAAGCCTGCACTGAAAAAGTGGGTGGAAAATAGACAGATGCAGTGCTTATAGAAAGGCTTGAAATTCAGCCAGAATATTGTAAATTTATTGGTTTATAACAAAAATCATTAATTTATTGATTTGTTCAAAAAAGTATTTCACGTTAGAAAGAACCAGTAGTTTTAAGTAAAACATTAATTTCATGTAGTACAGTAATAAAGGGAAACCCAACTTATAGTTCTGAAAGAGCTGTTCTGAGTTTAAAAATTAATTGACTAGCATCTCTAGGAGCTTTTTAATTAGTAACACCTTTTCAATAACGTGAATGTGTCTAGTATCTCTTTGGGAGGCACTACAATCACTATAACTGCAATAAATAGCAAAATGGCAAGAACAGAACTGAATGAGTGAGTCAAAAAAAATTATGACACTTAAAAAGAAAACATCTGTGTGGAAGATATGTGCAGATATGTTAAACATTGCATGTCAATGTACTTTTGTAATATTAATTTTGCAACATTTTTGGAGAATGAAGCAAGCGTCCCAAGACTTTCTGTAAGCACTGTACTGTATTTCATATTAGACCGTGAGAACAAAATATTAGATATAGCATTGTGTAGAAGCTAATAATATAATAACTACCAATAAAGTAATATTTTGGATATATTGATGGTAGTTATGACATTATTGGCTGCTATATCAGCCAATAATGTAATAACCAGCCAGTAATGTGACAACTTATGAAAGTTATTACGTTTCTGATTCAGAAATTCTATTACATTTTTGGTAAGTTATTACTGTACATTATCAACTCTCATTACATTAAGAATGGAAGATGTGATTAAGTTATTGGCAGTTATTACATTATTACATTATAGGCTGCTACATTTGGATGCTTGAGTGAACTTTTCCTGTGGTATTTCTGTTGGGATGCCATCAATGCCCCTGAGCCTCCTTTTCAGCACTGGTTTAATCTGACGTCTTTCAGTTCAAATACTGAACATTCTTCCATGTACATGATTTCATTAGATGCTTTGAATGTTAATGTATGTAATACAGAACTTAATAATAATAATAATAATTATTATAATAATAATAATAATAATAATAATACTTTATTGATCCCTGTGGGGAAATTCTTTTCTTACCTACCCCATCTTACTCTCTGTGATACACAGACACATATATAAGTGAGAGCAAGCTTGGCAGTGAAGGGCAGCCATCTGCAGTGGTGCCCGTGGAGCTGGGGGTTAAGGTCCGTGTTCAAGGGCTCACAGACGTGCCTAACTTGCGAAGGGCAGGGTCAAACTGGCGACCTTCTGAACACAGGCACCGAGGCTTGTTAGCACTCCATATGACCCCGGAAGAGAGAGCCACATGCTACCCCCTTCTGTGTTTATTTTAATCTTTGCTTGACTGTTAACACTTTACTTGGGGGGGCACAAATAGTGTGATATTATGGCACTTATTTATTTATTAATTAACCACAAACTAAATCTTAGATACCAATCTTATGTTCAATCATCATTAATGAATTGTGATGCATCTTCTGTGCCAAGCAGCTACTATACTTGTTACTCTATCTAATTCCGTAAACCATTGTGAACTACTGAAGGAACTAAAGAAGAAAATACTAAGGAACTACTTAAGAAAAAAGTAATGAATTAATTATAAGTTAAATACTGATCTTGTGTGTTCATCATTAACGAGCCATAACATATCTTTTCTCTAAAGTAGTTACTCTATCTGTTCATGACTTGTACTTCAGTTTTTCTGCCCCCCAAGTAAAGTATTATGGCTTGATCTTTGTTTCATCAGTTATCGTTTATACTTTGATGTCTCTCAGCATACGCACTCTTCACTTCTCTTTAAAATCATGCAGCTTCTGAGATGTTTGGGAGTTTGGGAGATGTTGTTATAATATTTATCTTATAATTATTTATTTATTTTTATATATCCTGTTAGATTTCTGGGGTCTCGTTTATTAAAGTGTACCTAAAACTATTCCTAAATGTGTGCATACAAATCATCAGTACACCCAGGCAAATTGGGATTTATCACTTGTGCATACGACACCCATGCAAAATGAACATTGATAAGTCTCACGCATTCTAAATGTGACTCTGCATGATCGGCAAGATTAATTTACATAAAGCAAAGTCCACAATGAATCATATATGGGCAAATGACTTGCACAATAATTTTTGAACCAATACGCAATACGAGAATGCTTGACAAATGGAAACTGTACAGAGACATATCATTATTCCTGTTTGTATATATTTTGCACTATACACTTCTATTGTTATTTTGTGACAGAATTTTGCTATTAAGATTAAGATTATTAAGATTAATAAAGTAATAAATAAATAAAAATGGAATTGCATATGAGGTGATGGATTTCGCTGGATGTAAAGAAAAAAAACCAAAAACAAACAGGTACAAATCTGTGCACAGCGGTGTTTGGCAATTTGGCAACTTTACTAGCGGCCTGTCAAAGAAAGAGAAGAACCCAGCATGAGGACAGGGGACATATGCAGTTAATACCGTGTCACCTGTAATGAGAACAGCAAAAGAGGTGAGAAAGAAGTGTTTCCATCTGAAATTGTCCAGCAAAAAAAGGGTAGCAGATCCCACGTCTGAGCGACAGGGGGTGGCCCCAGCACCCTGTCAATGTCACCTCTGAATGGTAAAACAGCTGCCATCATAGACAAAACATCCCTAACAGGAATCACCTCAGATCGTGACACTGACAGTGCAGCTCCATCACCCATGGGTGAGGCCAGGTTATTAGAAATATGTAGCGTACTCTATTATGTACTATATAATATATAGATATATTATTTCTAAGCATGGACCTATATGACGTTGGAACGATTCCTTGTCATTAGCATGACTTGCCTAAACATACTTTGGGTGAACTAGATCATTCTATTTGTCAGTGTATCAAGGTTGATAATTGCTAATACAATTGCTCAGATCCTTATGCTTGTCATTTATTCCCACTTCCAGCACATCGACTTCAATAACCGACTGTTCATTTGTCATTGTAACAAGATAATCAATGTTACTCAATTCACCTGTCAGTGGTTTGCATGCTATGGCTGATTAGTGTATGTATATATGTCTGCCATGCACCAGCAGGGGGCGATCAGTACCACCCAGGTTTCCATGGTCATATAGTATGGTACCAGGATAGGGCTGGCAGGCTAGGAAGAAGCCTGGGGAGAAAGGAAAGGGCAAGTTGACTGCATGCTTTCCCTGCCCCTGTATGTAGGCAGTGTGGAGAATGACCTCCCTGAAGGGACTGTGACCTCTTCACTGGGCCTCATGAGTCCTCATCAAAGGATTCATGCCTGTTTGAGGGAAGAGCTGCTTCCCCTTGAACTGGTTACCACAGCCCCTTTGTCACCACCAGCCCATTTATATATTTTGCCCCTTTTCCCTAAATAAACCAGGCCCCTAAAGAGGCATTTATCTGAACCTTCATCTCACATGCCTCCTGTGCTAATTGCTACCTATGCAGATAAATTGGTTGAATGTGCCATGAATGTGAACATTTATTTTAATTTTTTATTTATTGTTTATTTATATGTGCCTGTGTGAAATGTGTATACTTCTTGTTTGTTGGTCAGACAGCATGACTTCAGGTTTTGTGCTTATGTGTTGCGTTCATGTGTGTGTGTGTTAGGATGCTATTCCCTCCTCCTTGCTTGCTCTTTAGCACTAGTTATGTCTCCCCAGGGATTAACAGCTTCACAACAAGCAGGCTTCCAGACAAGAACGGACCAGAACATAGGCACCAAGAGCTCCTAGCAAGAGAAGCCCAGCCCACACTGAGACTCCCACCAGATCCAGTAACAGAGACAAGGAGGGGGTGGGGATCTCAACCACGGATGGACGAAGGGGAAGGTGAGAATGAAAGAAGATAGCAGGCTTACTATTCTAGGCTTGCAGCGGGAAATTATCAAAAAATTACACCTGGTGAGTACTGCTGTCATTGACTGGTTTTGCTGTTGGATGTGTCTGTGTGCATTTTTTCATCCTGTTAGAGGGTGATGCAGCCTCGAGTATGAGACTGATGTTTTTTGCGGGAGACGTGTTCTGACTCTACACTGGGAAGACGCGTGTAGCTCTTATGTGATGAAAGCCATTTCCATGTCTATGCATCCCACTGTGACAAACCTAGTCACGTACAGGGACACAGCCCTGAGGACGTCCACCACATCACCCCCAACTCAGTATAATATTGTCATAATGTAACACTGAGAACCCAGAGAACAAATCAATATTAAAATCAGCATTTTTCTAATTTTCTTAAAGTAAATGGGTGAACTCACAGAAATATAGATATTATTTTGATATTTGAGTATGCATTAATGAAAATCGTAAGTGATGATAATGATTATGCCAATTATGAAGAATTTTATACAAATATGCTGTTCAATTTTTGATTTTTAAATGTGAACATTTGTAATATTAAGTATTAATTATTAAGTATGGGTTATGAAGTATGTTATAATAGTATATTATAGAAAATATAACATATATTTTCTGCTGTGCATTGTATTTACATCTTGGTTTAGGATTTAAGATTTTAAAAGGGCTGCGTGGCTTGGCAAGGGAGATGATTTATCTCTCTGGGGCCTGCAGGGTCACAGAGGGGCTTAACTAAGCTTTATCTTTCAGTCCTAGGAAATACTCATTATATCTCCAAACAAAGTGTGAGTCTCGTGAGACTTTCCTCTGGTGCCTGAATGTGTTTGTGTTTCTCCGAAGCAAAGACACCTTTAAACCTGAATTCAAAATTTCCTTGAGAAAGATGAAAACAGAAAAGCTATTTGTTGGGTAAAGGAACATGTATCTTGTGCATCCTTACTCAACCTAACCCTCTCACATACACCCGCTGCTCCTACCACAGGTATACCTGTTATAGCTCCTCTCCAATGTATTACATATATATTGCAGCTCTGTGTGTGGTTCATGTGGGTGTCAATCTTTATGATTATGTGTGAAATTGTATGAAATACTTGGCTGCCTGTGTGTTTAATTTAATATTTAATGTTACTGCCATCAGTGATTTATGGCTTTTGAACTCAACCCGTGCAAACATAATGCGACTATACAGTGAATTCATGGTTTTATGTTATGCTTCCCAGCCTGGTCAACCCCTTATGCGACGTTACTCAGGTCCTGAACATACACATGTAAGCTGACAGTCTCATTCACAGCACTGTGAGTGCACTGCCAGTAAAGAGAGAATTTGCTGTTACAGTTAGGCTCGGGCAGCTGCTCACACTGTACTGCCACCAGGAAATCAGGGAAAACAGAGCCACAGTTAAATATATTAACATGTAGAATGTGCATCATGGCAGCAGTTATCGCAGTAGTTATATCCTGCTCCTTTTACATCTTACACATAATTTTACAATATTGCATATTGCATAGTGTACAATTTACTTTGTTATTACATTTAATGTTGGTAATGTCTTACTATGTGTAATTGATCAGTTAACTTGTACAAATTAAATATGGGGTCCATGGATGGTTTGCTGTTATCTGCGAGTTCGGCAATTCACAGTAGGTTTCTGAATTTATGGGGGGGGGCTACTAGCACAAAACAAGATAAAATGTTTTTAAATCTTTCAGCTGTAATGCAAGTAACCCACAATAGACAATCATTAGTTTAATAGGATGTATGTTCATTTCTTATTGAACCAAAATGCTGTACAATACATCAGTAGGTACAGACAGGCATCGTGTCAATGAGTGGCATTGACGGGCTTAGCCCTCTCCGAGATGACCTCAAGCCCTCCCACTGCACCTGGCCTGTAAAATGGGAAACAATTTTCCAAAAATAAATAAATATGGAAATATTGTATACATTGTAAAAATAAATAAATGAAAAGTTGAACTGAGATGAATTGATTCCATGTTGATATTGTAAGTTGTTTAATACTGAACAGTAAATGAAACACAAAAAATACTTCATTGCTAAAAATATTCATTTGGAGGTGAGCAGAGACTCAATTTTCTGACTTACAGCATATAACTGAGAGCAGTGAGCTACTGAGAGCAAATAAATGTGATAAAATGGACATTTTGTCACAGTCTGTGCAGTCCATCCCCAAGTATGACCAGCAGGGGTCGCTGCCGGTCCTCTGGATCCCTTCTGATTCTTCTCAAGTGTGTCTCTATTGTTATCCCCAAGCCTATTGTGCTAACCATCATGTCAGCCCCTCGTTAGTCCTGTATCTAAGTGCTTCCCAGTCCTGTGGTCCCCAGTCCGGTCATTGACATCAATCCTGTTGTTGCCTGTGGTCTCCCCATACTAGCCTTATTTTTGTGACCCCTCATGGTCTTGTTTATTTCCTTTGCTCCTGTATTTGATCACCACAAAGCCCCCTTTGTTTCTGCTAATGCCTGCATTTGAGTTCGTCCATTTAATATCATGGCACATTTATGGGGTAAAATGGACATTCAGCTCTTCTGACAGGTCAGGTGTGTTTGGTTTGTTAGCTTTCTTAAGATTAGAACATAGCCCCTGTGCATTTTTTTGCAATTTCTGACTTTATCTTATGTGTGTGTGGTGTTATTTGTGCAAACTAAAATTAAGATGTACAACATTACTAGTATGTCTTTTGGTGAGTTATAATTGTACCCCTTCATGTACGACGCATAGCCCATCTGGCAAAATGGTGCTGGCACCTGGGCTGGGTGTAGAGGGATACATCATAAACAGAAAAAAAGAAATAGATTAATGCCAAAATAAAAATAACTACCTGATCACATTTTAACCATCAGCTGCTTCAAATACTAAGCAATCAAAATATGTATTCCATCTAGACTTAAAAGTAGTGAGTGAAGGTCAGACCTGATGTACATGGGTCAAATTTGTCTAAGTAAACACAAAAGGACGATCACCCTTTGTCTTCAACAGGGTGCATGCAACAGCTAGAAGGAGCTGGTTGGTTGGTTTGGGGGTGAAGTAATGCAACGATATATGATGGGGCCAACCTGTTTAGAGTTTAAAAATCAAAAAGTCTTAATATAGGATGTCACTGGAGAGCATCACAGAAGAGAAGCTAACACTGGAGTATTGATACCTTTTCTAAATGCCAGTAAGAAGACAAGCAACTGCATTTTGAAGCAGTTGTTGGCCTGATAAAGCTAATTGGCTAGCACTTTTGTAGAGAGAGTTACAATAATCTGAGATAAAAGCATGAATAACTTTATTCTATATCACCATGGGAAAGAAGCTTTCTTCAGTTAGAAGAAGCTCTTCATAGCAACTTAATTTATCTGTCTGTCTGGTTCTGTGATAGAGTACCAATGCCATTGTGCTGACCACATAAAAAAACTTCAGATTTTTCCTCATTAAGGTGAAGGAAATTATGGGACCTGCACCTTTTAATCTCCTTAAAACATTCAAGTATATATTTTGTAATGAGCAAGAGCTGGAAGGATTGAAAGAAAGCTGAGTTTCATCTGTGTAACAGTGGAAGGAATTAATGGTACTTGTGGATAATGTGTCATAGAAGCATATATAATGAGAAAAGGACTGACCCTAGAATGTATCCTCGGGGAAAATCACACACATTGAAGGTCAAGATAAAATAGGGTACCAGTATTAACTGACAAAATTTTGTTCCTAAGATTAAATATACCAGTCCAAGGCTGACCCTTAAATACTCTTTTACAGAAAAATAACAGCTTTGAAATTGGTTGGTAATCATTTTAAAAAGTTGGATCCAGGCTTTTTGAGAAACAGCTAAACCAGGGCTGGTTCTGAAATGCACTGCCAAAGTGGCCATTTGAAACTTTGGGTTGTGCTTATTATTCTGAATATTATGCTGACTTTACCTACCTAGTAAAACCCGTCAAAGTAAGACATAAGGTTATGAAGGATATGTAATAAAACACCAGAAATAAATATAAAATTATTTTTTTTATTTAATTAGTAGAAATAATACATATGTCAAGAAACAAAATAAATCAGTTATACAAAAACAGTTAGGCTACAGTTGATAACACTTTACTTGAGGGGGCACAAGTAACTTAGTAATTCAATTACTACTCAGATACAAATCATGAACAAACATAAGATCAGTATGTAACTAACATGTATTTTCTGGTTAATTAATACATTGACAGTGAGAGTACTACTATGTTATTTGTGCATTGCAAGTAAAATGTTACCAAACAGTCTTTAAAATCAAGTTCATGAATAGAATAATGCTCAGAATAATTTTAGAAATAACACAAAATTTTTCTGTTAAAAATTTCATAGGTCTGTTTGCACAAACCAGTTACACAAAAAGTTATTTGAACAGTTTTCATGAATAGAATCATTTGCAGAATAATTTTCTGAAAATAATGTATTTTTAATTTTAAATGAAACCAAACAAGCATTTAAAATGTATCTCACATTTCCACAATTGCTCTGTTAAGAATTCAATTCCATTTAATTTATTTTTATATAGCGTCTTTCATAACAGAGTCGACCCAAGGCATTTTACATGGATGAATTGTGATACAGTAAACATCGTTAGAGATATAAATACAGATTGGGAAAAAGGAAGGAAAGAAATTAAATAAAGAAGCCAGTTGACAACAGATGAGAGGAAACAAAAGCTCTGAAGTAAGGAGAAAAAAACCTCTGGGGGTCCAAGGTCAACTAGCTGCCCAACCCCCCTGAGCATAAAAAACATTACTGAAAACATAAATGAGTGGACATGCTTGCTAAAAGCTAGGTTGATCAAGACAAAGGCTATATTCTTTCTGCCAGCCACATCGTTAAATTCCGATTTTTTGCTCATATCGAATTTGTCTATCTTGACGGTTCACATTCATAACTACAAGTGACCTGTATCTGACTGCAATGTGAAGGCATTGGTCCTCCGAAATGTCACGCATGTGCACACTGATACGTTTTTACACGGGTCAACTGCGTCTCCAACAACAAAAAATGTCATATCTGTGGGACGACTCATGGCATTAAAAATTCATGCATGTATCGCACTTTGCTCTGGAGGATGACAAACAGTGAATCAGCTGTACATGAGCAGGTCGAAAAGGAGAAAAGCAGTCAGGTGGCTAGCTTTTTCTGTTTTCGCAGTTATTACTGGAACTGCTCCACCAAGAGATGTGTGGGTACGAGCCTGTCGGTGCAGGCGGATGATGTCAGCGCATGTGTATAAGCAAAAAGCCACATGAATTCCGATCTGAGCGTTCACATTCAGGGCGCATGGCCGCAAATCGGATAAGTATCAGATTTTGTACCACATATGAAAGTGACACAAATCTGATTTGAAAAGATCAGATTTGCGTGTCCACACAGCCCTGAAAAGACCAGATCTATTTCACATTAAGATAAAAAATCCGATTTGAGTCACTTCACCATGGCAGTGTGTATGTAGCCAAAGTCCATCAATGACTCCCTTATCTACGTAGGCCTGTGTAGGGTGGTGAAAGTCCATAAATAAATCTGTTCTCCATGCTGGCCTGTGTAGGGTGGCACTAAAGGATGCACCCACGATGATACAGTTCATAGGTTCCATTCACGATGTCACCCTTCCATGGGACTGCACCAGTACTCCAGCTCAGATGGTGCCCACGTACTTTTAATACGTACACACGGGGGGGTCTAAAAATTTGACCGAATTTTGCGTACGTGTGAAATTTAAAAATTAAGTGTTTCGTTCACGATACCTGACCTGCTGGATTGCATTCCATACGTGCATATAACTCAAAACGTCTTTAGTTCATCTCCCGATCATCAGCTGGCCGGCCGGCGAATAGTCCATCCATCCATCCATTATCTACCGCTGAATCCGGGGTCAGGTTGCGGGGGCAGCAGTCTCAGCAGGGAGACCCAGACTTCCCTCTCCCCGGCCACTTCATCCAGCTCCTCTGGGGGGACCCCGAGGCGTTCCCAGGCCAGCCGAGAGATATAGTCTCTCCAGCGTGTCCTGGGTCTTCCCCGGGGCCTCCTCCCAGTGGGACATGCCCGGAACACCTCACCAGGGAGGCATCCAGGAGGCATCCTAATCAGATGCCCAAGCCACCTCATCTGGCTCCTCTCGATGCGGAAGACCAGCAGCTCTACTCTGAGTCCCTCCCGAATGACTGAACTCCTCATCCTATCTCTAAGGGAGAGCCCAGCCACCCTGCGGAGGAAACTCATTTCGGCCGCTTGCACCCGCGATCTCGTCCTTTGGTCACTACCCATAGCTCATGACCATAGGTGAGGGTAGGAACGTAGATCGACTGGTAAATCGAGAGCTTTGCCTTTTGGCTCAGCTCTCTCTTCACCATGACAGACCGATGCAGCGCCCGCATCACTGCTGATGCCGCACCGATCCGCCTGTCGATCTCCCGCTCCATTGTTCCCCCACTCATGAACAAGACCCCGAGATACTTAAACTCCTCCACTTGGGGAAGGACCCCATCCCCAACCCGGAGAGAGCATTCTACCCTTTTCCGGCTGAGAACCATGGTCTCGGATTTGGAGGTGCTGATCCTCATCCCAGCCGCTTCACACTTGGCTGCGAACCGTCCCAATGAGAGTCGAAGGTCACGGTCCGATGAGGCTAACAGAACCACATCATCTGCAAAAAGCAGAGACCCAATCCTGAGGCCACCAAACCGGACACCCTCAACGCCCTGGCTGGGCCTAGAAATTCTGTCCATAAAAACTATGAACAGAATCGGTGACAAAGGGCAGCCCTGACGGAGTCCAACCCTCACTGGAAAAGAGTCCGACTTATTGACGCCCATGCGGACCAGGCTCTGGCACCGGTCATACAGGGACCGAACCGCCCTTAAAAGGAAGCCCGGTACCCCATACTCCCGGAGCACCCCCCACAGGACTCCTCGAGGGACACGGTCGAATGCCTTCTCCAAGTCCACAAAACACATGTAGACTGGTCGAGCAAACTCCCATGAGCCCTTAAAAACCCTGCTGAGAGTATAGAGCTGGTCCACTGTTCCACGGCCAGGGCGAAAACCACACTGCTCCTCCTGAATCCGAGGTTAAACAATCCGGCGGACCCTCCTCTCCAGGACCCCCGAATAGACCTTACCAGGGAGGCTGAGGAGTGTGATCCCCCTATAGTTGGAGCACACCCTCCGGTCCCCCTTCTTAAAGAGGGGGACCACCACCCCGGTCTGCCAGTCCAGAGGCACTGCCCCCGATGTCCACGCGATGCTGCAGATGCGTGCCAGCCAGGACAGCCCCACAACATCCAGAGCCTTGAGGCAAAGCCCCAGACAACATAGCTCCTGAGATCACTGGAACACGCAAACCCCTCCTCCACGATAAGGTGTCGGCTCCAGGAGAGGACAATGAGAGGTACAGCAGCACCAGCAGTCATAGTTAGGGGTCATACTTTTAATACGTACACACGGGGGGGGGGGGGTTTGGTTTCGTTCACGATACCTGACCTGCTGGATTGCATTCCATACGTGCATATAACTCAAAATGTCTTTAGTTCATCTCCCGATCATCAGCCGGCCGCCCGGCGAATAGTCCATCAACATCAAATCAACATGCAAGCAGAATTATAAGCATGCAACACTAACCATTTTTATTAATGTCTGTAACAACTGTTCGCCTGACATACATATTCGAATAAATCCAAGTTGAATAGAAAGTTTGACGTTGTTTTTATTCTGTTATAAATTACCACTCTCTTATAGCCGAGCCCCATTGCCCCTAAATGCAACGTAACAAATGACAATGGGGCCGAGTTTAAGACTTTTTAAGAAGTGCAAACGCCGTCAGACAAAACGACCATGGTCAGGGCTTCCCCACATCATGTCTAGCTTTTACACGGCCACAGCTCCTGAGTGCGACATGAGTTTTTTAGGACGATTGGTCTCTGTTTAAACTATATCTCATAAGCAATAAAAAAAAACAGGTTTGCAATGCACCACGGACCTCCGAAATATCTGGTTTAAAAGGCACTGTAACTTTATGGAAATGGCGACCCATTTCGTTGTATTTGAAAGTGATTTTATCATAGTAAATCTCATTACATTATTCTTTTGTTATCCCTAAAGTTAACAGGAACATTTGTAGTCAAAAAAATCTGTAAAATGTGCGTACGTACTAAAAGTATGGCCCCTTACGGTGTGTTCAGTGACAAGTCAGCTAAACTAAAGTAATAGGTCTTCAGTCGAAATTTTATGACTGAGACCGAATTGGCATCCCGAACATAAGCTGGTAAACCATTCCACAATATAAGGGCCCCGTAGCAGAATGCTTTACTGCCCACAAAGGCGGGGTTCTGGCCGGGATCGACCATGCTAGGGCGAGGGAAGAGGAGTCATTAGGGAGGTCAGCGAGGGGTCCCACTCAAGCTCCTCCTCTCCCTCCATCAAGGGAGGAGGAGCGATGATCAGACAGTCGGAGACCTCCTCGGGGACTGGATCTGGAGCCTGGGGGACTGAAGCCAGAGCTGAAGCCCCTTTGGGTGGACCCGGCCCATTAGGAGTGGGCAGAGCAGGGGCTGGAGCAGCAGGAGCCGCAGGCGGAGGCAGAGGGGCCTCGGGCGTAGAAGTCGGGATCTCGGACGATGCAGGTGCCTCAGGGACTGGCTGAGCAGGGACAGCTCCGGCATCTCAGGCGGTGCAGCAGGCAGAGGAGGCGCCTCGGGTGGCGCAGCAGGTGGGCCCGTAGCAGGAGGCAGGGCCGCAGCAGGGACTGTGGGCAAAGCCGGGACCTCCGGCATGGGAATAACTGCAGGCGGAGGTGGTGCCGTGCAGTGGCAGTGCAGTGCAGCAGCTGCAGCAAGGAGCTCGGGCGGTGCAGGAACCACTGACTTGGGACAGGCAGGGGGCGCTGCAGGGACCACCGACTCAGGACCAGCAGGGTGTACCACAGTTGCCGGGACTGGGACCCAGCTGTCTGGCGACACGTCAGCCTCTGGGACTGGAATCACTGGGGCCGGTACGTCGGCCTCCAGGTTCAGCTGATCAGCCAGTTCAGGTAGGACAGGCAGATCATCGGGCACGGGCAGGGCAGGCAGATCATCGGGCATGGGCAAGACAGGCAGATCATCAGGCAACCACAGATGTGTCAGAAACAACAGGCGCGGGCGGAGCCGGCATGGGAGGAGTAGGAGCCTCTGTGGGCGGAGCAGAGATGAATGGAGCAGGCGGAGCGGGAGCATCTATGGGCAGAGCAGGAATCTCAGGTATGGGAGCCAGGATTGGCACCTTAGGAGCAGGCATTGCCTCTTTAAGGATCGTAGGGATCTGTGTAATTGCATCCATAACTGCTCTGGCCCCTTTAAGAGTCAGGCACGTTTCGTCAGAGGGGTGAGCTGTTGGTGCCAGTAGTGAAGGTATAGGAATGCCCTCTGGGGGCGGCAGAAGCAGCTTCTGGCATGTACACCGCCAGGTTCAGAATTGGGAGGGGCTCCTCCCAGTATGCAGCATGGCAGGCAATGGAGAGATAGACGGCCCCTAAAAAGACCTCCGACGTTTTGATGCGTGTCCGGCTCCTTCGCTTCTTTTTCCTACTTGCCATCAAGGTCCCGGTGGGCAGTTCAGCTGGCGGATCTACAGGTAGTCTGCTGTTCAAGGCTACCTGCTGTAGATTTGCCTCCTCTGCTAAACCTAGGAGCTGCCGCAAGTTTAGACACACCTCTTCCACGAGGAACACATCTTTTGTTTCCTTGAAAACCCAGCTGGTGTCACCCCAGGTAAACGCACGGTCCAGTTCCACACTCCAGAAATGGCCATTCATCTGCCACAGCCAGCTGTTACGCTGTTACCTAAAAAGTCATTAAATGCCTGGATCTTGGTCTTTATCCAGGACATCTGCAATCCCTGCTAGACTCCATGACCCTGTCCAACACCGAGTCCATACAAGCATTGAATAGAGTAGGAGCAAGAGGAAACCCCTGGTGAACCCCAGAATCAACTGGGAAGAACACAGAGGTTCTCCCTCCACTCTGCACAGCACTCACAGTGCCGTCATGGTTGTCAACTTCGTGAGATCCCGCAAAGTCTCAGGATGTCCCACAGGGCTCGATCAACCGAGTTGAATGCTTTACAAAATTGACAAAGGCTGCAAAGAACCTCTGCCGATATTTGTGCTTGGGCTCGATGAGAACCCTCAGTGCAAGGATACGGTTGATGGTAGACTTCTTAGGCATAAAACCAGACTGCTCCGGTCGCTGACAGGCAAGCAAGTGTATCCTGTTGAGGATGACCCTAGCAAGGACCTTACCCGGCACTGGAAGCAGCGTTATCCCCCTGTAGTTGCTGTAGTCCAGGAGATCACCCTTACCGTTCCAGTTATGGACTACAAGTCCCGTATTCCAGTCACTTGGGACAACTCCTGACTTCCAAATGGAAGCAAAAATTGCCTGCAATGCCAGGAGGACAGCCTTACCACCAGTCTGGAGAAGTTCACCCCAGATAGAATCCGTGTGGCCTTCCCTACCCCCAGCTGATTCACCCCCCTGATGTCCAACATCCTATTTGGAGGGTCAGCTTTAAATAACAGCTCAAACTAGCTGGCCGAGCGGGTCACAATTGTAGTGTCTAAGGACTGTTCCATCACCTGCCATAATCAGATGTGCGTAAACCTTTGAATCCTCTATAAGCAGGATGTGGGTCACTAGACCGCAGATGATGTGTTACCTGCTCATAGATAGGTCTAAGAAACGCCTTCTAATCTGCCCTCAGAGCCCTCACAGCCATCCTTCTCAGTTCCCGGTACAGACTGGAGTAGCAACTGGAGTTGGACTTGTGATAAAATGTAGCTCACATCTACAGTATTAACACTACTAACGTGCGAGGTATGTCCTGTGCAAAGTGGGAAATCTATCTGTCATATCATATCATATCATATCATATCATATCATATCATATAATATCATAAATCTGCTGTTTCCTTTGGCAAATGCCCTAACAATTTCTTCCATGTCTAACAGACAAGTTATTGCTATCGCATAGGCTAAAATGACTAAATCAGGAGTATAAAATTTAAAGAGGACCAGTTATAGAAAATTTCTTGAAGCAAAGATCTGGAAGATCATAATGTCTGACTATTTAGTGTCATATATATTTAAGTAGCCTATTGCTTGTATCAGCATTGTATGTAATCAATACCTGACTGTCAAATCAAAATAATTCAGTACAATTTAAACAGTTTTTAACAATATTTATTTTCACGTGACATAGAACTTCAGCCAGCTGGTTGGAGTGAGATTTTCAATTTGAGATGTCTGCACACACATGTAACAGTTCTTACCTTGTAAATAGTCTGCTTCTGTATTTAACCGTGTAAATATACTTTTGACATAGCTAATTTTAGGTTTATAGTGGAATAATATAGATTTTCCTGCGTGAGTCTGAAAGCATGTCATGCCAGATGCTTGAGATCTGGCAACCCTGAAAATGTACATTTTTTGTTTCACCTCAGTTCATTTATATAACAAATAACATAACTTTATACAATTGTTAAAAAGCAGAAAATTCAATGAACATGAAATCACAAATAAACTACGTCTATTTATCCAACATGTTATATAATACATGCTATGTTTGAAAACTTTCAGCTTTACTATTTCAGGACAGAGTAGCCACTCTGTTAGGATCATTATGGCCTTTTGGTTGTGAGTGTTAGTTTCGCTGCTGCTATTAACACTGATGGCACATTAGTGCCCATCAGGTTTTAAATCATAACTTTCTGTTTTGGCTATTGGTCTGAGTCCGTATGGGACAGCTTCTGGGTCGGTCTTTTAGTGACCTCTGGACTAAATTGCCAGCATCTGTACAACTCATAGAAGATAGAACAACGCCATGAGCTGGCTGACTACATACTGACCTCTTCCTTTTTCCTCAGAAATTATTATTATTATTATTCAATTTTTTTAGAAGAGCCTGTACACCACCCTTTAACACACTCAAGACCACTACAGCACAGACTAGTAATATTTTCAGGGCTATACTGATAGCGACTGAGATGTTACAGAATTAGCATTGTCAGGAATTCTGCATCTAATTCCTCCAATTCAAGTATAGCAATCATGAAGTGCTCCTTGGGTACAGACTTGCTCATAAATCTACAGTAATCATGACAGACAGATTTTCCACATTGCAGTTCACTTGTTCCATCACATTTGACGCAAACTAACATTAGTCTGTATTATTATATTTTGATTTAATTTGGTTTAACACCAAATTTACAAGTGTGTCAATTATTTTATTCTGTACATCTTTGGCAACGTATTTTGTGGTTTGTGGCATACTTTTAACAATGTCTTTGAGTTTAAAATCTTTACATAGGGTGTATTCAAAAAGCTGAATAAAACGCTCTGTAGATAATCCACATCATGATATTGAATACATTTCTTGACATGGATGGAACATGGAAAACCTTATGTAATTGTGGCTGTGAGTTGAGTTATGACTAGTGCTGGTTATAGTCAGTTTTAATGGCAAAGTGAGAGATCAAAAACCCACCCACATCACTCCCAATCAAAACAGTAGTTTCCCTATAAATTTTACAAACACTGGACAGAGTAGTTGATAAGCCGAAGACTGTCTTTTGCCGTTTATTTCAAACTCAGATATGATATTTAAGGGGCTTTTGCCAAGAAATTCATTCTGGGATTAAAAAATAACTAAGGCTACAGGGGTGTTTATCACTATGGGCATATGACTAAGCACAGTCTATACAATTCACTATATGATGGGATTTACTTCATTATGATTGTTAGGATGCTTATTTTTTATTTTTATTTTTTATGCGTCTTTTTTTGTTATTATTTTGTTATGCAGACATGTTGGCAGACAGATTGCCTTTTGCTTGGTTTACAACTGTTTCTAATTGTGTCATAATATGATACTGGTCCACCAAACAGATGCTGTAAGGAGTTGCAGAATAGACAGGTTGTAGCGGGTAAATAAAGTCAGTGGTTGAAACTCAGGATGCATCTCAGCAAGTCACTCAAAAAAAAATTGTTGTCGCTGTTTTAATAATAAACGATTTAAAAACGGCTTCACAAAATGCACTTTTCCAAATTGAAAAATATCACTAGAAAATGACAGGGGGTTCTGAAATAAGGTAAGAATCAGTGTCATCTAATGAGTATGGTAGCCTGGGCAGAATTTAGGTACGGACAAGAAATAGGTTAGACTATTTCTTATTTACCTGGCCAATATCAAGTACAAAGATAAAAAGTATTGTTGAAGTCATGCAATTTTTGACTGTAAACGAGCTTTCATTTTAGGGATTTAATTTCATTGTGAGTTCAGAACCGAAAACGATGCAAACGAATGGTACATAACAATACGTGCACCATTGTAGCCATAGTAAAAATGCAGTTGAAATTGTAATTAGTGAACTGTAGGACAGTGGGGATTTATGCAGATCAGATAATAGAAGATCTGCAGGAGTTGGGGCTACAGAATGTTTTAGTAATGTGTTATGGAATTGGATTAAATGCAGCAAGACTGCACTTTCCTAACTTCCAGAGTAGCACTCCCAAAGCTACCAGCTTTTCTCAGAAATAAACACACAGAGATTTAAAATAAAGAAATGTAAGGATTTACACTTAGTTGCCCCTTTAGTAGGTACACCATGCTGCTAATGCAAACAGTATACTCCTCTTTAACAGCAAATGAAATGACTGCAGCTGAATACTCAGAACACATAGAAGGGGTCACTTTTTGGCTAAGCATTGCCATGGCTTGGATGTATGATACAGCAGAATCTGAATATGGAGTGACTGTAGGCGCCAGGCTTGGTTCTAGCATCTCAAAAAAGTCACGTTTCTGGGGTTGCACATGTTTAGAGTTTTCAGAGAATGGTGCTGTCATATGGAGACCTGCAGCGGCTGGATTTACAGTGAGAAGACTTCCCCAAATGCAGTGGAACAACACATCTTTATTTTCCATGCAGCTTTTCCTACAAGAACTTCACATCTAGCATCTTTACAGCACAACAGAAGAACAGAAAAACCCTCTGACAACTGGCAGCCTTAAATACTTCCAGCTGTCACCAACTAAACCATTCTTCCACTCAGAGGTAGTTTCTTAAATTCCCCCCTTCCACCATAATACACAACACATCAACCTACCTATATACTTAACTACATTTAACATTCATATTAATACATATCTCCCTCTTTAATCTTACACAAACCCCATATTATAAAACCCAAAATCCCTAGCACAACAGATTCCCCCCTCTCCCTTAAGCCCTGGTCTCTCCCGGAACCTTTAAATGGTGTCTGGACCCAGGGGACATATTTGCCCAAACACCTATGGAGAAACACAAGAAGAAAGGTGAGTAACCACATCTTACAATCAGTTCTTTGCATCAATTGTTCTTACTGGTAACCTTATTCTCCCTCAATCACCATTCCTTTTCACAGACCCCACCACCTTCCCCGACGAGGAGGCACTGCGCAGGATCCGAACCAAGGCCACCAACTGACCCCAAGATCCAATAAACCAGCAAACCCCTGTATGCCCCCGCTCTCCCATGCAAATCCCCGGGCAAAGTACCATGCTAAATAAAATACTATTTATTAAAATAAAGAAAGAGTGTATCACTAACATACTATCAATTACAATAAAATAGTAAGGGAATCCTCTCCCTTACATTTCCTCCCCCCTCTCTTAAGCGCGAGCACCTCAGTCCTCTGTCATCCTAGATAAACAATCAGCAACCACATTTGACTTCCCTGGCCTATACTGGACCGTAAAGTCATAAGGCTGCAAAGCCAGGTACCATCCTGCAATGCGAACATTTGCATCCCTCATGCGGTTCAACCACTGGAGAGCGCGATGATCCGTCTCTAGGGTGAAATGACGTCCCAGAAGATAATACCTCAAGGCCTCAACAGCCCATTTCATGGCCAAACACTCTTTCTCCACCGTCGAATACCTCGTCTCCCTGTCCAGTAGTTTCCGACTCAGAAACACCACAGGCCTTCTTTCACCATCCACCTCTTGCTGAAGAACTGCTCCAAGGCCCACTCCTGAAGCATCCGTTTGCAAGATGAATGGCCTATTGAAGTCTGGACTGTGTAGGACCGGATATGTGCAAACTGCTTCCTTGAGATCTCTAAATGCTTGCTCACATTCTTCTGTCCACCGTACTTTGTTGGGGGCTGAGCCCTTCGTGAGGTCATTCAGTGCAGCAGATCGCTCTGCAAAAGAAGGTATGAATTTCCTGTACCAGCCTACCAGGCCCAGAAAACCTCTCACCTTCCTCTTCGTCATCGGAACAGGGAAAGCCTGGATTGCTTCGATCTTCCCAACCTGTGGCTTTATCTTCCCAGAGCCAACCACAAAGCCCAAGTACTCCACTTCTCTCTGGGCTATGGAACACTTCTTGGGGTTAATAGTCAATCCAGCCATTCTGATGCAATGTAGCACCTTCTGTAAATGCATACCATGCTCTTCCCAGGACTCACTGTACACCACCACGTCGTCCAGATAAGCTGCAGAAAATGCTGACACATCCCTCAGTACATGATCCATTAATCGTTGGAACGTCGCTGGTGCCCCTTGAAGCCCAAATGGCATGACTTTAAATTGGTACATACCAAACGGAGTTTTGAAGGCCGTCAGTTCTTTCGCTTCTGGTGCCAACGCCACTTGCCAGTAACCCTTACACAGATCCAGTGTCGTGATATACCTTGCTGATCCAACCCTCTCCAACAGGTCATCTACCCTGGGCATTGGGTAGGGATCAAACCTGGATACTGCATTCAAATATCTGAAATCAATACAGAATCTCAAGGTATCATCTTTTTTCGGTACCAAGACAATCGGACTGCACCACTCACTACTCGACCCCTCAATAATTCCTAGATCCAACATCAGTTTTATCTCCTTCTTCAGCACTGGCACCAACCGTTCTGGAATCCTGTAACTATTTTGACGACCGGGTGCGTCCTCCTTCACCCGTATGTTATGTTGAACCAGCGATGTAAACCCTGGCGTCTCTCGAAAGAGCTGTGGATCCACGAGTGGTTTTATATCAACCTGCTCCGTAGGGGACAAATGAGAAAGGTCAACCGAAGTACAATCTGCAGTGTTAGTTGGAAAAAACCTCTCCGTCACCTCCTCATCCCTAACTGAACGCACCAGTAACTGATGGACCGGCCCTTGTCGGCTGTGGAATTCTTTCAACAAGTTCACATGAAATGTCTGATATTTTTTAGCTCTTTCTGGCATATTCAATTCATAAGTGACTTTACTTACTTGCCTGACAATTTCATATGGCCCATGCCATTTTGTCAACAACTTGTTATCGCTGGTAGGAAGCAACAACAGTACTTTCTGGCCCGGAACAAAGCCTCTATCCCTCGCCTTCTGATCATACCATGTCTTCTGATGTTTTTGTGCTGCTTTCATGTTGTCCTGCACCAACGATGCCATTCTCTTCAATCTCTCTCTCATGTTGATGACATAAGCAGCGATGTTTTCACCCTCTGCTTTAGAATCCTCCCAACAGTCCTTAAGCAGATCCAGTGGGCCTCTCACTTGATAACCATACAACAGTTCAAAAGGTGAGAAGCCAGTAGAAACCTGTGGGACCTCTCGGTAGGCAAACAGAAGGTAAGGCAGCCATTGATCCCAGTCAGCACCTGTATCAGAAACAAACTTGCGCAGCATATTTTTGAGAGTCTGGTTGTATCTCTCCACTAGCCCGTCCGTTTGGGGGTGATAAGGGGTGGTCTTAAGTCCCTTTATCCCTAACAGCTTATAAACTTGCTGCAACAACTTGGATAGAAAGTTCGTGCCACAATCCGTCAAAATTTCTCTTGGTATACCTACCCTCGAGAAAAGCTGCAGCAGACAATTAGCAACATGACGAGCTTTAATTGATCTGAGTGGAAAGGCCTCCGGAAACCGTGTAGCATAGTCACATATAACCAATATATAGCGATGGCCTGTGGAACTCCTCTCTAAAGGACCCACAATATCCATGCCTAGCCTCTCAAAAGGTGTTTCAATAATTGGTAATGGTTGCAACTGGGCTGGCGCTACTCCTTTGCCCGAGGTCAACTGACATTTTTCACAAGAACGACAGAACTCAGAAACCTGTACATACATCCCTGGCCAAACAAACCGGCTACTGATCCTATTCAGTGTTTTATAAAAAGCCATATGACCTGCCCATGGAATTGAATGACCCAAATCCATAACTTTGTTTCTAAACTGTTGAGGGAGTGCCATTGCTTCACACTTCCCCTTCCTCTGATACAAGATGCCTCCCTTAATCAAATACATAGTATCTGCAAGACAGCTTACCTGACCTTGACTAACTCCCTCTACCTCCGTTACCTTCTCATACCAGGGTTTTAGAGTCGGGTCGCTTCTTTGGAGTGCACCTAAATCTGAGGGAACGTCAAACTCAAGTTGATTATTTGGCTTAGGGAACAATGTTATACCCTTCTCCCCTGAGCTTTTGAACTTTTCCCTTCTCTTCTGAGCCCTCGACTTCCTAATCTTTCCTGGCTCCATCTCCAGAGAGTCCTCAAAAAAAGGTAGCTCTCGCATCATTTCCTTTGCCCTTTGTGCTCTTGTGACTACATGACAGGATTTCCGTGAATCAACTGTCCCCTCTAGAGGAAGTAAACCTCCAGCTTCATCACCTGAGCCTTGAATATCTTTCTCACTACTCCCCTGAGGGCCATAATCTGACTGATATATCAGATCAAAAAGAGTGGGAATGTCATTACCAAGTATTACTGAATATGGCAGACTGGGAACCACAGCTACCACTAACAAGTAGGTCTGCCCTCCCACCGTCAGGTAAACCTCCGCAGTGGGATACCTATATTCATCTCCATGCACACACCTTATCGTAGTCCCCCCCCCACTTAACTTTTCTCCTGAAATTATGCTAGAATGTACTAACGTTTGAAAACAGCCAGAGTCAAGCAATGCTTCTTCTTTTCGCCCATTAATTAACACAGGGACAGTACAAGCTTCCTTTCCTACCGGCTCTACAGCTGGCCTTGGAACTGCACACAAAAGAGATGGTTTTGACTTAAGGGCCGGACAAAATTGTTGTGTATGACCAAAATTATGACAATGATAACATTCAATATCCTGAACTGAAGATTTAAAGGATTTCTTCACATTATAAGGTCTATTGGAAGGAAACTGCCTAGAGCTAGAAAAATCCCTAGCCTGCATTTGACCAGACCCCTGTTCACCCCCAATGGACTTACTTGTTTGGGCATAGTGGGTCTCCCGGCTGAAATGGATGCTCCTGCTTCCCTTTCTAGCTGCAGTGAAAACCTCCGCGAGGCTGGCTGCTTCCTTTGCCGTCCTCGGGTCACGCTCACGTATCCAGATCTCCAGCTCTGGATTAACCATTCTCAAAAACTGCTCCAGAATTATCTGCTCAGATATTTCTTCTACAGTTAATTTTTCAGGTTTAATCCATCTTAAAAACAAGTCTTTCAACCTTACATACAGTTCACGTGGCGTCTCACCTGCTTCAACTTTCAGGGATCTGAAGCGGCGTCTATAGGTGTCCGCAGTGATCTCATATTTTGCCAAGATTGCTTCCTTCACTTTATCATAGTCCTCAGAATCTATTAAGTCCATAAGAATGTAAGCTGTACGAGCTTTACCTGTCAACAAAGGGACCAAACGAATAGCCCACTCATCTCTGGCCCATCGATACACGTTTGCCATCCTTTCAAACGTGGTCAGAAAATGTTCAATATCCTCTTCTGGTGACAGAGGGAACAGTTTAGGTTTAATTGAAGACCTAGACCCGTGGGCCACTTGCACCTCTTCACTATTAACTGCCTGTTCCTGCTCTTCAGACGTTGTACAGGGTACTGGCACCTCTGATGGCTCCGGCTTATCAATTACCGCATTAACTTGTAGCTGTATTTGCTGAAATTGGTGCTGTATACTTTTCCACCTTTGCTCCTGACGTGACCAATCTTTCTCCCACCTCTGGTCTCTGGCTGCTTGAGACCTAACCAGGGATTTCACCATCCCCGTCAGCTCCTCCCATTTGTCTTCAGAGCTTGCTGCTGCTATGGCCTCTAGCTCAGATGAAGCTCCAACTCCTTCATCAGGCTGCTCCTCTTGACCTGGCTTTCTTCCACCTCTTGTCATCATCCTCTCACTGTGGCATGGACAACACACTTCTGACACCACTTGTCATATGGAGACCTGCAGCGGCTGGATTTACAGTGAGAAGACTTCCCCAAATGCAGTGGAACAACACATCTTTATTTTCCATGCAGCTTTTCCTACAAGAACTTCACATCTAGCATCTTTACAGCACAACAGAAGAACAGAAAAACCCTCTGACAACTGGCAGCCTTAAATACTTCCAGCTGTCACCAACTAAACCATTCTTCCACTCAGAGGTAGTTTCTTAAATTCCCCCCTTCCACCATAATACACAACACATCAACCTACCTATATACTTAACTACATTTAACATTCATATTAATACATATCTCCCTCTTTAATCTTACACAAACCCCATATTATAAAACCCAAAATCCCTAGCACAACAGATTCCCCCCTCTCCCTTAAGCCCTGGTCTCTCCCGGAACCTTTAAATGGTGTCTGGACCCAGGGGACATATTTGCCCAAACACCTATGGAGAAACACAAGAAGAAAGGTGAGTAACCACATCTTACAATCAGTTCTTTGCATCAATTGTTCTTACTGGTAACCTTATTCTCCCTCAATCACCATTCCTTTTCACAGACCCCACCACCTTCCCCGACGAGGAGGCACTGCGCAGGATCCGAACCAAGGCCACCAACTGACCCCAAGATCCAATAAACCAGCAAACCCCTGTATGCCCCCGCTCTCCCATGCAAATCCCCGGGCAAAGTACCATGCTAAATAAAATACTATTTATTAAAATAAAGAAAGAGTGTATCACTAACATACTATCAATTACAATAAAATAGTAAGGGAATCCTCTCCCTTACAGGTGCAATAAACAAAAAACATGCAGGCAGCAGCCATTCTGTGACCAAAAACACCCTGTTAATGAGAGAGGTCAGGAGAGAATGACCAGACTCATTAAAGTTAATAAGAAAGCCCATAAAACACAAATATCAGCTCAGTAAAAAAGTGCACGCAAAAAGGCTTCTCTGCCCCAAATCCTGAACCTACACTTGAAGCTATTCTATAGATAGGCAACTAGCAATTAGCTAGCTAGACATACCACATAAGTGGCTACTGAATGCCTGATAAAATGTATTCATATGTTTTTCCTGAAAATCTTAATGCACAAGCTCTGTTAATTGAATGTGCATATGCATTATCATTACTTTTTTGACACACACAATCTTTATGGTTAAATTTGCAAAGAAAAACGACTTTTTTAAAACTGTTGTGCACACTATCACTATCCTTGAAGAGCAAGGCTGATAAATGTTTGGTGAAAAGACCAAGGTATTACTGTTGCAAGACAATAAAAGAAAGCACACAAAAAAAGATAGCTCTGAATCAAAAGGATTTAATAAGCAAGATAAGTGGCACAATAGATCAAACACTCACCATATTGACAGATCAAAATTAGATCAGAGTCTTCCAGGAATAAACCACCTGAAGGTCATAGAGATCAAAAACACAATCACACATCACTTGCATCAATTTCTACACATGCACAAAAACACAAATTTATACACACACTCACTTCCAAGTGCGTAATGACACGATTACTAATTTACCCATGCAGAGAAACACATACTGGAGAGAAGCCAAAGTACGACATAGAGAGATTCCAACAGATAACATTGCAAATGTTCTTCAAATGGGAATTCTTTAAAAATGTAGTATTTGTTAGTAATTTGGGGAGAAGCAATACCATAAGCAGTAAGGTATTTAATATTTAGTGTCATTAATTGGAAGGAGAGGTCCCAGGCTTCAGACCCAACAAAACCCCACATCAATCAGTTTATTAATTTCTGTCACCCAAGTCTCCCTATTATACATGTGTTTTTGAACATCAGCTTCAAATAAACTTACATTACAGGGCCTTTGTTTTGCTCTGAGGGACTTAGAGTCAGCTTCAGAAAAAGGACACGGTAAGTTCAATTCTGGATGGCACAAAGTCTTATTTTAGTCAATCTGGGTGCATCACAAACCCTTAATTCTTACCACAAACCTCTGAAAACTTTCCCTGCAGGACAACTCCTTGCGGTTTGTCTTGTGTATGTAATCCTCTTAAGAGGACTGAGTGTGAAATTTATGATGTTTCACCAGAACTTCATTAAACCTTCATACACTGAGAGCCTAAGATATAAATTTGCTGGCCATCTGGCATCCCTTACTGTACTTATGGAGTAGAATCATTCAGAAGAGAGGAGTGTACTAAATACCAGAAATTGATTAACACTGGTAGAGCATCCAGAGCAAAGATATAGTATCCAGGCTTTGCCTAAATAGTGTGACTCCATGTCCAGCCACTGGAGTGCCAGCTTACAGCAAACAACTCCAAAAAGCAGACAGCTAAGTATGCAGATCTATGGAGTGCTATCTGTCTCTGAAGGGTTGCACAAGGCAACTAGCTTGGGAAAACAAGTTTAAAAGCGATGAAGAGATACTGATTGAGATGAAAAGCAAAGAAATGAAGATTAAGACAATGTACAGCACCCTTCTGTTTTCAAGGGTCACTCTGGAAACACAAGCAGTCCACTTTCATTCCTTGAGTGACTGTAGTACAACTAAGTAGCGGTACATAAGTGGCCACAATTTGCACTGAAATTAGAAACCATGCGTCTTTGTGTTCATTCCTGTTTCAGTCAGGTGCCCTTTCTCATGTCAGCCACTGTTATTTCTGTATTTGTCCTTTATAATATGAATGTTTGTAGCTGAATGTTTTGTAATTACCAAATAAGAACATTTCCCAATAAAGAATATGCTGTGTGAAGGTCAAGTCTCCCTGTGGCATTTTCTTTGACATAAATAAATTCAAGCAATTCTTTTTATAGAAACCCCTCAACGAAAATACATTTGGGAAGGGTTAAAGGTAATGTCACAGTTATAATAATGTTTCTCAGTAGGTGTTAGCTTAATGACATTCCCTTTTTAATGGATGACACAATAAAATGTGCAATGCAAGTGCAAGCTCAAGGTGTGATATGTGATTTATGGACATGTTCCAAAATAGAGATATACAGGGATTATTCATCCACAGAGTTAATATAAGTTGTCTTGTATATGGGTAAGAAAGATAAATTTCATTCACTGAAAGCAGAATTGATTTAGCTTCTCATTGTATATGCCATTCTTTTTTTAAGAGTTTGGGGTGGGGGGTTGTAGATTTGATAGGATTACCCAACAAAATACATTCTTTATTGCTTCGCTATGTACAGCATATGAGGTTGATTATGGAGTCAGTGTCAACATGCTAAAGTTGAAGGATGACGGGGCTTTTCCGTATAGGCAGTTAATTTTTGGAACAACATCCCGTTTGACATCAAATCCCTCTCATCAATCACTGTTTTCGAAACCTATTTGTTCAGACTAACTTTCATTGCAGATCAACTACATATTAATTGTCTATTGGTTTTATCCCTCCTTTATAGCTCCTACAGAGTTATTGTTATTTTGTCTGGCACTATTAATGTGTGGCTTTGTTGTCATTGGTTTTGTTTTATTTTTTATTTACAAATTTTGTAAACCACGTTGGTAAACTTAGATTGTTTTGAATGTGCTTTATATATATATATATATATATATAATGTACCTACTTACTGTTTCAAACAGGTTTTTGAGTTCCATCATTCTGCCATGAGCTGGTGGAATGAAGGACATGGGAGCAGGCATCGGGGAAAACAAAAGGGAGTTTATGTGAAGGGGTTGAACTGAACTGGAAGTAAAACCGGATCGCAGGGGACCAAAAGGGAGGCTAGGACACAGGGAACAGGATCACAATTCAATGACGGAACCAGGGAACCCAGGACCACGAAACATTTAAATACAGGAACCTGGGAGTGGTTAACCCTCTGGGGTCCAGAGGTAAGAAACATATTTTCACTGACTGGGGCATGATCACACATTTCTTCAAATATCATAAACCAATACATTCATGGCCAATAAATTATTTCTTATATTTGTTTTGGCATTAAACTCTTAATCTTAATGTTAGTGTACTTTGTAAATATGTCAGATTTATGTTAAGTTTGTAATTTGACATCAAAGTATAGACATTGCAAAATGCAGTTTGGAACACTTGCCGAAACATTAGAAAAGTACATAATAAGCAATTGTGCCAGTTTGTTTTGATCCCAGATATCTGATCACCAAAGTTGCAACATTCAGTTGTATAAATAAATAAGAAAAACCTAAATCATGTCACTATTTCTGGCAACTTTCATGTTTTTGCATGAGTCATTCATACCTGGCCACACACCCCCCTGCCCCCCCCCCCCCCCCCCCCCATTTATGGCGCTGATGGGAATGTATCTGGATCGCGTGTCACTGTTGCATTGTTCATCAAATTACCATGTGAATGGGATTTGAATACGCGTTGATGTAGCTATTTAGAATGTGAATAGTGACCTTCATGTGAGGGTGGCATTACACGCCCCTGATGCAGGTAAAACAAAGTAAGGTGAAATGGTTTACTTATTGCCAATTTAACTTAATTTTAAAAACTTTAATGGACGACAATGGACGATTTGAAAAGAAGACAGATTGCAAATTTAGTCAGTGTTTTTTTCATGTTTCTACAATAAGATTTCAGCGAATTATAAACTGAAATACACGAGAAAGATATGTGGCATTGCTGATGATGCCGTTGACCCCAGAGGGTTAAGCTCAGAGCTGCAGGGATTTTAGGAACTGTAGCAGCTTGAATCGAAAACTGGTTAACAGACAGGAAGCACTGAGTAGTTATTAGAGACACAATGTCACAGGGGACCTGCGTTCATAGTGGGGTACCACAGGGTTCAATTTTAGGACCACTATTGTTCCTAATTTACATTAATAATACTGACACCAACGCATACAGTAAACTGGTTAACTTTGCAGACGACACCAAGGTGGGCGGTGTAGCAGATACTGATCTAGCAGCACAGAGACTACAACGGGATCTTGATTTAATTAGCGACTGGGCTGATACCTGGTAGATGAAATTTAACATAGATAAATGTAAGGTAATCCATGTAGGGAGCAGAAATATAAAGTACAGATATTTTATGGGTTCCACTGAAATAAAGGTAGCTGATTATGAGAAAGACCTCATGTGTATATTGATGCTTCCATGTCCCACTTTTGCCAATGTGGGGAAGCAATAAAAATGGCCAAAAGGATGTTGGGTTACATCTCTAGGTGTGTGGAGTTTAAGTCAAGGGAGGTGATGCTATGATTATATATTTCCTTGGTAAGACCCCACCTAGAATATTGTATGCAGGTTGTTCACCATACCTTAGAAAGAACATTGCTGCCTTGGAATGGGTGCAACATAGGGCTACGAGAATGACTCCTGGTCTTAGAGGAATGTCTTATGAGGAGAGGTTAGCTGAGCTGAATCTGTTTAGCCTTGAGCAAAGGAGATTAAGAGGGGATATGATCCAGGTATATAAGATTCTATCAGGTCTGGATGCTGTTCAGCCAAATGGCTATTACAATATTAGTTTAAATACTAGAACTCGTGGCCATAGGTGGAAATTAGCGGGAGAACATTATAAAATGAATTTGAGAAAGCACTTCTTTACACAGCATGTAGTTAGAGTATGGAATAGTCTTCATGCTAGTGTAGCACAAAACCCTGGGTTCCTTTAATTCAGAGCTAGATAAGATTTTAACAACTCTGAGCTCTTAGTTAAGTTCTCCCCAAAGGAGCTTCATGGGCCAAATGGCCTCCTCTTGTTTGTAAATTTCTTATGTTCTTATGTAACCTATTCAGATCAAAATAATACATTTTTCAGTATTGATCTGCACATCCCTACTAGAATTTGAATTTAGTGATTGTTATTGTTGACACACCACAGCACACAGTGCGCAACAACAAAATGTGTTCTCTGCATTTAACCCATATGTGACAATGTGACATAGCAGGGGGCAGCTAATTCAGTGCCCGGGGAGCAGTGCTTGGTGGCGGTACCTTGCTCAGGGTACCTCAGTGGTGCCTTGCTGGTCGGGGATTCAAATCTGCAATCTTTCAATTACAAGGGCACATCCCTAACCATTAAGCTACTACTAAACTGCAAGGGACAGCAAATTGAAACAGGTGTTGCTGAGAGGGCATGAGGTAAGGAGTGTGTGCTGATTGTAGTGTGTTGCTGCACCCACCACAGGACAAACTACCTCAGGGATAGGAACCTAAGTGCAGCCATGTGATGGGTGATACCTCAGGACCACCCTAGTCTGAATGGACTGCCATCAAACCCCAAGTTACTCCTTGCTAGTTGGAGGACCTCCTTGCAGGGCTGGATGTAGATTAATAATACCCAGGGTAAAACAACGGAGTAGAATCATTCAGGGCATTCACAGGATTTGAACCAGCAACCTACCTTCTGATTATTAGCCTCAGAGCCACCATTGATGCTGATGGGGACGGTTCAAAATCCAGATCATTGTCATTGCCAGTTTCCTGCATTGCAGTTTTTTCATCTGGTTTGTCTAAGGTCCATTCTTCTGGTGATTTCAGAATTGGAAGACCGATGTCATGTGGCTCGGGTGTCATTGCTGAAGGCAGATTATGGTGTTCAACTGACATCTTGTTTTTGGCAGAGAAACCGGACACATTAGTCAAACAGGAGTAACAGTCCGTCACATGATCTTTCTGTTCTCGCCATACCATCGGGTCAGCAAACGACATTGTCTTTCGAGTGCCTCTGAACCAGGCTCTCAGACAGACAGCACATATCACACAATAAATGTGAGGCACCCATTCCTTGTCTTGATCATCAATTTTACAGCCAAAGCACAGATGATATGCTTTCTTCAGCATAGCAGTCATTCGACATCTCTGAGGCGCAAGCGTATATTCACTACAAATATAGCAGAATGTATTCTGAAACAATACATACTTACTATCAGGTCTATATTAACCCAATGAGCAGCATCTGTGTATGCAAGTCACTTTTATTGCCTGCTGAGGTAGTGTCAAGCTGACTCCAGCCTGCCCAGGCTGCAATTTTCCACAGAACAGCTTCCAATCTGGCCTGATTCCATGCCTGGACATTTCCAGACTGTACAAAATATTGTTGATAGGTCTATTGCAGAAATGAAAATTTTTGGACACAAATATATGAAAAAAACATGACAAAACTGAATATTTTGATTTTCGTGATCAGCAGCCAAAAATCTATACAGAACAGCCAATATTGTTTAAGAGGCAAAGATTTTGTTGTGCGATGTAGTCTACTATTAAAATGCAAAGCAAATTCATTAAACAGTACCTAATCTGTAAATAGGCAAATGCTAACTACATGACCACAAAGCATTGTTTGTGTCCATTAAAGTACAGAAAAATAAATTTGGAATAGGAGACATTATATATTGCTATAAAGATATGGACTCAGAGATTTTTGCATATATTGGTTATTTCCAAGCACAGCATTAAAAGTTAGATGACCATAATGCCTAATTTCCACCACAGAATTAATAAAGTTTTGTTTAAACAAGTGCCAGGTGTAGCAGAATACAGAATAATATCAAGTTGGATTGGGAGACATATTATGCATTACAGGGCTGGGTAATCCGATAATCAACATAATCTAAGTATCTCAAAGTAAAAGTAATCTAATTACTTTTATTTATTTTTGGATTATATCAATGATGAATTCCAACTAAAGACGACAGTAAAGAAATGTCAAAAATCACTTTTTTTGTAAGGTAACAGAACATGTGCTGTTATATATAAAAAAACACACACACGTGCAAATGCACACACAGATATGCATGCCGTCAGGGTAAAAATCATGAGTATATGTTTCCATATGGCCTTTCTCCCCCTCCAGACACGGTAAAGAACAAGTAACACTACTCGTACAACAGAATTTATTTTGGCCTAATAATTATAATACCAAATTATCCTGTTTATATGAGGGTTTAAGAACAGACAGTATTGTATGTGTTGTCCATGTGATTTGGGGCTCTGCAAATAAAACTGAACTTAAGTATCAGTTTAAGTAGAATTGAAATGCTGGTAGCCTATGTGCCTGTCCAGCTTTGTATAAAGCACATGATACAGTACTTTGCTAACTTTGTGTATGTTAGCAGTTGGTCTTCTAGTCTTATTTCTAAAAGCTTCTTTAAAATTGATGTCGAGCTCTTTGATGTTGCCTGCATTTCCACACCTGGACATAATATGCATTGCACTGTGATATTTCCCCTCTCCTTACATAAAGTAACACTGTGAAATGTATTGCGAAATAACTGTGAAATTTCCACGAATTAATCAGATTTTTTTCATCTGGCACAGCAGCATCGTTAAATGGAGTGTTATAAGAAAAATAATAATCAGGAAAAAGAGCAAAGCAATTGAGAAGGGCATGGCTGCAGCCTGGAGTCGGCCACAGGTAGGGTGGTTTAACGCCACAAGTAGGACACGTCCACCCAGCTTGTGAGAGGTGCTATTTTCACAGAAAATGGTGTGACATCAGCTTTGTATTCTTTCTAAACACACCAGAAACCCATTCTTCATTTTTTATTTATTATAAAATGAAAGTAATCCTGATTTATTTAAAAAAATGAACTGTAAACTGATTCTGTTCCTTTTTCTCAGTAACTGAAACAGAATCTTATGTTTTTTGTGTCCAGATTACATAACACAATTACATGTGTTCTGTTACTCCCCAAGCCTGATGCATTATTACAAAGACATTAGCAAATAATTTTACTACAGTACAACCCCTACTTGTATTTGCGCACTGGCATTTTGGACATATATGAGTCAGTTAATATTTAACAAATAACCAATGGTTAACATTCACACAAACACACAATATGCGACCATGCCACCAAGAGTTTAGATTTAATTAAATTAAAAATTAATTCCAAGACTTGAAATAGCAAATTGAAAGTACAAGTAATTTGAGTGCAAATTTAAATTTCGTGAGCAGAATTTACTATTCATGACCATGTTAAACCAAAGCATGAGTTAGCATGGTGTCAATACCTCTCCTGCAGCTGAACACATAGAGAGCATCCCAGGCCACACACATTACTTCTTTCTATTGCTATAAGCCTTCTTGTGTAAAAGCATTAATTAAATAAAAATGAGGTATATGGACATCGTCCACGTAAAAACAATGTCTGTGGCCCCACTGTATGGCAATTAGTATGTCTTTTAAAGTTCTTAATGTTTTCAGAGGAAATGTTCATAGTGCAAAAGGGAATGAAATAGAATATAAATATTAAAACTAATACATAATCTAAATCACATTTCCAAACATTTACATAAAGATAACCTAATTCATAGGGAAAGATTGTGCAAATTGTCATATGAATGGAAGGTGCAATAACTGAATACTATCAGACTTGCATATCATGACATGGACTCACAACACATTTATTCCCTTTCACATTTACAGGTGCTCCATCCAGTATTTCTATAAAATTGTACAAGTCAGTGTGTGTGTGGGAGAAGTATGGATTAGATGGCTGGACCAAATGACAGAACTATGCAGGGAATACAGTGCTGCTGGTTCTGACAGCATCAAATCTACTTGTTTTCTGGGTTTTTGATTATAGGTCATCATTGTGTTCAACATGTTGTTTAACGAATGTCCTGCTTTAATGGATGGTTGGAATCATGGTTGGCCTTGCCCTCCAAAATGAGCCACTTTGCCCCCCCCAGCACCACCCACTAATTTTATTTTTAATTGGGGTTCATCCTAATACTCTTAGGGTCATGGCTTTGGATCTTCTGCTTATCCAAGGCTTCAGCAGTCCCCATCAACAATTTTTGCCCTCACCTAGAGCTGGGCGGTATTTAAGATTTTTGTGGTAAATCACTATATTTACATAACAAAAAATAAGGATGACACAGTACCCTTTATATCAAAATACTTTTATTGTGCATTAAAATGAAGGCTCTGTTAAGTATTTTCCTTTTAGTAAACAACGTGAAAAGCTTCGGTCCTGACAGTGCACAGATTCACAGAATCCATAGCTGAAATCAAACCAATTCAGTTAGCAGTGTCTCGTAGGAAAGCTGATGTAGAGGAAAGGCGAGGATTCATTGTTTCTTGGCTATTTCATTGCATTGTTTACGTTATTATTTCATTTGAAAACATTGTTTACTGGCTCACAGGTTAAAAATATCTTCATTTGAAATATTTCTTTTATTTTGTTGAAGAGTAATAACTTAAAATGAGTATCTTTCCAGTTATTAAGTGCACTTTCAGTGGTTGTCAGGTTTATATTTAGAGCCATTTGCCAAATAAGGTTTATATTAAAAAATTTTAGTTTTCTTATTCATAAACATTCACCTTGTTTTAAAAGCAATGTCATAAACTGATTTTTAAAGTGCTGTTAGCAGACATATTGGAGTGAAATGGTTGTATTTGGAGGCTGGTTTATTTGACCCATGCACCACAAATATAGGCATAATAAATAAAACATAACAATTAAGAAAATACTGGGATGATCCCTGTTCAAAAGCTTGCATACCCTTAGTTCTTAATACTATTCCCCCCTTTAGCATCAATGACGGCTTGTAGTCCTTTGTGATAGTTGTGGATGAGGGACGTAATTTTCTCAGATGGTAAAGCTGCCCATTCTTCTTGGCAAAGGGCCTCCAGTTCCAGTAAATCCATCATGTCCTGGAGACTTAGTATTTGACATGTTCTTAAGAGCACTCCAGCATTAATTTTTGCTGGTTACTGCTGTGTATAGCTCTGATGTGAACTGACTCCCATGGTCTGAAGAGATGTTGGATGGAACCCCAAAACGGATGACCCAGCAACTGAAGACCCTGGCATTCCCCCCCTACAGGCAGATTACTAATTTCACAGTATAATGTCACACAGCCAAAACAACACTACACAAAATGTTCCAAAATCACTAAAATATACAAATACAGCATAAATATAATGCACACATTCAGTACAACTTAAATACTTACAGACGATGCATCTTTGAAAGAGTAGCTGAGGATGGGCACAGATAAACTTAAGGTAGACTACCTTAAAACGTGCCTCTTAAAATGGCTAACAGACTTATGTCAATCAATAATGATCAGCTTTATTAACCATAACAACACAATGCCTGGGCTGCAACAGCAAAGGGTGCTAATTACCAATTCTGGATTCATGCCAACTTCTCTCATGCAGGCAGGGGCAGAACACATGCAGGCAGGGGCAGATGTGTGAACAGTGGACAAGGGTAAACTACGTTATTGTCCCGAGCCTCCCATGCCTAAAAATTTTCACCTCAATCTTTCTTATATTCTTGTCTGTGCTGGGAAAGACTTTTGACACCAGACTCAATGGCCAAGTGTTCCTCATCTCTTGGTTGTCTTTCAAAAATACAATGTCTCCCTCCTGTAGATTGGGTTTGCCTGACAACTGCTTTCGACATCCTTGTAGAGATGGCAGGTACTCCTTTTTCCCCTGGTCCCAAAAGGTGTTAGCCACGTGCTTGATGCCTATAGACATCACTATCGTTGAACTGACCGGTAAATAAGCTATGCCAATCTTCTGAGTAATTAGAGACGCAGGTGTTAGAATAGTTAGGTTCTCCGGATCCATTGAAACTGTTGTCGGTTGTCTGTTGTTGACTATGGCTATGACCTCTGATAGAAGTGTTACCAACACTTCATGTGTCAATCTTGTAGGCACCACTTTAAGGAACATGGCATCAAGGATATGGCATAAACCTGTAATCCTCTGCCAGCTGCCACCCATGTGGGATGAGTGTAGGGGGTTGAAATGCCATGTATATCCTTGCTCAGTTAAGTAGGCATGCACTTGCTTGTTTTTGCAGCCATTGTATTCATCTGCAGTTCTTTGATGGCACCTAAGAAATTTGTACTACAGTCTGTCCCGAATTGAACTGATGAAGTGCCCGAGTGCCTGAATAAGTGCCTGAGAACATTGATAACTGTGAAAGTATCCATCGACCCCATAGCCTCTATATGTATCGCTTGGGAGGTCATGTATGTAAATATGACAGCTCACTGCTTGTTATTTGTCTCATCCCCTCTTGTTTTCCTTGAGGTGGCGAGCCATGGACTAAACAGGTCTAGTCCAACATATGTAAATGGTGGGGATACAGTTACAGTATGTGGTCAACAGATAATCTGCCATTTGTTAATAAACTTCTTTGCTGTGCAGTCTGTGACAGACCACACAATTGAAGATGTTACTACTGATGAATCATTTGCCCCCAACAATCCAATATCCAGCAGCTCTTATGGATCTCTCTGTAAAGTAGCAGCCTTTCTGTTGGACTTTCTCATGAGAGCGTCTCACTAGCATTGTGGTGATATAATCATTCATTTGATGTAAGATCGGCTTTAACTAAGTGGGCTCCAACCCTAAAAAGGCCACACATGTCTATAAAAGGACACACTTTAGCATGAGGACTATGCTTTGGAATGAGTTTACCATCCTGTATGCAAGTAATCTCATCTTGATATTCTTCCTGTTGAACAGTCATAATCTTTTTAGTATCGAACTTGTGAAGTTGTTCTCTGGTGAAGAACCTGGTGCAGTTATGCCAGCCTTGACAATTTTTTATCCTTGGATAAGATGGAGAAAGACTTCAGAGAGAATATGAGAGAGCTTTGTGGCAGCTTGTAACAGTAATTTCCATATAGAGAAACATTCGAAGCGTTTGCTCCCTAGACGTTCTTGTTGATGGTGTGTGATACAGATGATAATCTCTGGAATGAGTTCTAGACCTGTTTCAGGTTTCACAAGACTGAATCTCTCGGGCGACAGCAACGGTTGCTGCGGGTCAGTTAAAAATGCAGGCCAAGCAGATGTTGAAACTTGACAAGCTGGTATTGTTCTGAACATAGTTCCGCTGACTGGGTTCAGTTGCATGTCTTACGTGTTGAATGCGGTTATGTACATAGACATAACAGCAATTGGTTCTTTCCTGAAGTGGATGAAGATTCCCAGTAGAACATAGTTGAGGATGAGCCTTGGAGGAGAACATCGTCGAGAGATACTCCCAGATTATGTGTGCTGGAATGAAACACCACCATAATCTGACCCTGTTTTTTGTGGATGGTACACTCCAAAACTGGGCAGATACCAGCACTCTTTATCTTTGCTTAGTGGGGGAGCTGCTTCAGTGTGGCCATAGTCAAAGTTTTTCTTCATGAATTCCACAAAGCGGTCCTTCATTTTGAGTTGGCTTTTCCAAGTGCATCATAATGAATGGAATCTATTGAGGGCTTACTCCCTATTATTGGGTAGGCACTGTCTGGGACTGGAAATGGCAATGGGACTATACAAGAGTTTATACTGTCCTTTTTGAACTCATTCTCCATTATGCATAGGAAAGTCTTATCTTTGATCGACAGAGCTACTATGTCATCATTGGCAGACTGACTGAAAACAGACTTTCCTAACTGTTTAACAGCACGGCAATGTCACTGGGCGAACTGCTACTTCACATGGATGCAGTTCTCACATGGCTGGAAGAAAGTGGGGTGACCATTTTCTATAATGTTGGTTTTGCTGGAGACCCCACTGTGTTCCACTTATACAGATATTGCCTATTAGGACCCATTCCAAGCCCAAGCATTGTGCAAATGGTCCTTCTGGAGATCCTTTGTATTGATGCCATACTTTGTGAGCATGGATTATATCCCTTCCAAGCAACAGAAGTATTTCTGCATCAGCATCATCTGGAGGGATTTCAATAGCAGTTGTCTTTAACTGGGGATGGTGATTTACATCTTCGTGTGTAGGAATCTAATCCCTGTTGTTTACACTTGATTAGAGTTGGTAGTTCTAATTGCTCCCTACCAACCATAGATTCTACAACAAAGCCACTAGCTCCTTCAATGCTCAAAGAATCCGAACTGTGCTAAAGACAGGTTGCTCTGGTCGTCTAAAATAGCGTATATCCTCTTCTTATTACATATTCATAATAACTCAAGAGACTTTCATTACAACGGAGAGCGCTCACAGATATGAAATAATATAAAACGCTTAATTTGCACAGTGACGTACAATGATAGTGACCAAATAGTAATTACACATACGCCAATATGTACAATATGTTGTCATATTAACAACTGTAAAACAGAACACACTCCTCCTTGGCACATGTGCAGGTACATTATTCCTGTTAGCGATGTGCGTTTTATGTTAAATGTAATGTCTAGTTCGTCACAGTTAAACTCTACACTGGTATATGATCGATATACTTTACTCTGTCCTGAACAGTAGTCTCCGTTGTAGTTCTGTATTGTGTGTAGCATGTAGTATTTTATTTTGTTTTGCACATTGAGCCAGGAGAAACGCAATTTCGTTCTACTATGCACTCTTGAATTGTATGGTCCGAATGACAATAAAGTTTACTTTGACTTACTTTGACTTTGAAAATCAGGTTTGTATAATGTCACATGGCCAAAACAAAGCTACATAAGATGTATACATACATAAGGTTCCAAATACACCATAAATATAATGCATACATTCATTGCAACTTAAATACTTACAGATTATGCAACTTTAAAAGAAAAAGAGTATGGACAGAGATAAACTAAAGGTGGACTGCAAAAATGCCTTCTTCCTTCAAACATGCCTCTTAAAATGGCTGGCAAACATGACTTTCAATGACGAACAACGTTATTGACCATAACAACACAATGTCTGGGCCGCAACAGCAGAGGAATCCGGATTTACGCCAACTTTCCTCATATAGGCAGTGGCAGAACAAAAGGAGTGTGGGTGGACTCAGATGCTATTGTAAATGTCAGGGACTTATGATCCACAAATACCTTCTATGAAGAAACATAAGTGGTACACAGCGAGGTACAGGCCAAGAAATGTTGTACTTTAGCTCAATGAATAATGACCTAGTTTTATAAATGTAACCAACAGTAAACAATCAAACTGTATCATAAATTTTTTAGTTTTGTTTCTTTTCTTAACAATTCTTTCCTTGAAATTCATTAAATATTCTTGTTTATTACAGAAATAACTACAGATGAAACTGCTTATAATGATCATGGTTATAGTGATCAAATGCTTACATGGATCAAAAAGCCTGGGACACAATAATTCCTGCATAAATACTGTTTAAATAATTTGCTTATAATAATGAAGTAGTCCTCTTGCAGTGTTCATTTTGGGTCTTTTTATACATTACATGGGAATGACCCATATTGTGTTTATGAACGAATCCATATACTTTTTGGGCTTCAGCTTTTTTCCCCTCTTCATTCAGGGGTGGCTTTCTCGAAAGCTTTGTAACACTAAGTAATTCTTTATATAGTACTTAAGATCAGTCATTAATTAGCATGTGTTTCCCCAAAACCCTCCTTAAATAAAGTAATTCGTTATCTTGTTCATAGATTTACAAGTGCTCCGACCCATTCGTTATTTTCTACGTCTGTCAACCCTGGGAGTCCCCGAGTGATGTCACAAAGCCCACACCCCTGGGAAAACCCAGACCAGTCTTACCCACCTGAACATGGTGACTGCCCTGGCTACATGCTTCTGCTTTCTTTGTGCAGCTATGTCCTCTCAGATACTTCCAAGTTGTTCTAATCAGATGCAAGATCTTCTTGGTTTGTCCTTGAATTTGAGCGTTCTTGATTCCTGTCTGCCTCCTGAGTTGCCTGACCCGAATTCTGGCCTTAGTCTCCGAGTTCTGTCCTGCCCATCTCACTGATGACAATCATTGCCTGATCATCGCTTGCCTTTCGAGCACTAAAGGAAACACCACAAAAGCTGCACAAACCAGAAAAGACGGCTGGCAAAAAGTGCCCGACAAATTAAATGCGTAAGTAGTCTCTAATTATTGTATTAATGCCAATTATTATATTACTTGAATGCAGCGTTTCAGTTCCAATGTGTCACGTTAATCATCATTTAATTGCTATAATTCCAGATCAAACTATACAGCAAACATATAGATAACTTGTAAGCACGATCAGGACAGGGGAACAAGTTAAAGTGAAGTACAAAAATATGCTTCAAACTGGTAAATATGTAAGTAAGTGAACTTTAACAGTCGTACTTCGAATGTTAGTTAGTTTGAACTACCATAGTACAATACATCGTTAATGCTAACTTCCGTCATTGTTTGGGAAACGTACCCCTGTATGTCAACATGCCTATTGGCATTATATTATAGGTTACAATACCTGTACGTTAATACTGTGGAAGCCTTTCCTATTCACATAGTCCAATTCGTTTGGACCAGATGGGGCCTTGATTCTGATCTGGGTACAATCCAATGCCCCAATCTCATTTGGAAATCCTGGATGGTATTGGTCCAATTTTGAAATTCATTATAGGACTATACACTCACCGGCCACTTTATTAGGCACACCTGTCCAACTGCTCGATGACGCTAATTACTGATCAGCCAATCACATGATGGCACCTCAATGCATGTTGACATGGTCAAGACAAACCACTGCAGTTCAAACCGAGTTTCAGAATGGGGAAGAAAGGTGATTTAAGTGACTTTGAACGTGGAATAGTTGTTAGTGCCAGAGGGGCTGGTCTGAGTATTGCAGAAACTGCTGATCTTCTGGGATTGTCACGCAAAACCATTTCTAGGGTTTACAGAGAATGGTCCGAAAAAGGGAAAACATCCAGTGAGCGGCAGTTCTGTGGGCGAAAATGCCTTGTTGATGCCAGAGGTCAGAGGAGAATGGCCAGAGTGGTTCGAGCTGATAGAAAGGCAACAGTAACTCAAATAACCACTCGTTACAACCAAGGTATGCAGAAGAGCATCTCCGAACGCACAACATGTCGAACCTTGAGGCAGATGGGCTACAGCAGCAGAAGACGACACTGGGTGCCACTCCTGTCAGCAAAGAACACGAAACTAAGGCTACAATTCGCACAGGCTCACCAAAATTGGACAATAGAACATTGGAAAAATTTTGCCTGGACTGATGAGTCTCGATTTCTGCTGTGACATTCAGATGGTAGGGTCAGAATTTGGCGTGAACAACATGAAAGCATGGATCCATCCTGCCTTGAATCAACAGTTCAGGCTGGTGGTGGTGGTGTAATGGTGTGGGGGACATTTTCTTGGCACACTTTGGGCCCCTTAGTACTAATTGATTATCCCTGCAATGCCACAGCCTACCTGAATACTGACCATGTCCATCTCTTTATGACCACAGTGTACCCATCTTCTGATGGCTACTTCTGATGGCAGGATAATGCACCATGTCATAAAGCTCGAATCATCTCAGACTGGTTTCTTGAACATGACAATGAGTTCACTGTATTCAAATGGCCTCCACAGTCACCAGATCTCAATCCAATAGAGCACCTTTGGGATGTGGCAGAACGGAAGATTCGCATCATGGATCTGCAGCCGACAAATCTGCAGCATCTTCATCATGCTATCATGTCAATATGGACCAATATCTCTGAAGAATGTTTCCAGTACCTTGTTGAATCTATACCACGAAGGATTAAGGCAGTTCTGAAGGCAAAATGGGGTCCAACCTGGTACTAGCAAGGTGTACCTAATAAAGTGGTAGTTTCTTTGCCTATATATTACCTCCAATGGCATAAAACTCCTCTTTAATTGTCTGCACACGCAGGTGTCAAGGAAACACTACGAAAACCCAGAGCATATATTACAGGGCTAAACAGACTTTGCGAATTGCCCGGCAAACTGCACTCTTCGACAGATTTTCTGCATCGCCTACAGTGTACAAAAAAGTGCCACTTGCAAAAAATCTTAAGGCGATGTGCACTGTCTGTGTGGTTGTGAGAGCCGAACTTCACCTAGTTTTACTTCTAATATGAGGCGCTAATAAATTGTTAAGGTATAATATTCCATCTCGGCTGAAGCGGTATCTCTCGAAAAGAATATCATCTGTAAACAATAAAGGATCTTGCCGATCGTGCAAAACCCTTTCGATTTGGAATTCACTTTGTATTATTTGCGCTCCGATTGCAATTGGTCACTCATGCAGGAACGGAGAGGCCGTGACTGATTAGATTTTTACGCAAAGAAGCCTTTTTACACAGAACAAACCTGCGGCCTGTACTACAAAGTGGGGTTACTGGCTTATTGGCGTAACTTGTCGGATTTAAGGTACCCTGATTTAAATAGCTTCATTTACTTCATATTCATTTACTTACATTTTGCCCAGACTACCTTAAATCCAAAAACTTACCCCGATAAACCAGTAACCCTGCTTCGTAGTACAGTCCCCTGCTCCAAGCAGATTTGACGATTAGGATGTGTTGCTATAACACATCCAGCAAGAGTTTTGAAGAACCAACACATCCAGGATCATTCCAAATCGTCAACACTTTCATCCGACTAAACGAGTAATCCACGTACGGAGAATACCCCCCAGGTGTTTCTGATTGTTTTTTGTTGTGCTTTTTGCTTTAATACTCTGGGGGTGGATATTAAAGGGATTTGAAGACACTTTCATTAAAATGCATAGGAGCACTATGGTTCTTGGACACATTGCCAAAATCTTTTTTGTTGTAACCCTTCCAATATTGACACAACAAAATTTGTGAAGTTTGGTTTACATCAAACAAAGAAACTTTTTAGAAACCTTATTGTGATTTGGCATTTCATATTGTTAAAATCTCGTTTCACATTTTTAAAAAGTAATTTGCTTTAAGAATATCTTACAGCAGGGGTCCCCAACCCACAGGCTGTAGAGCATTTTCTGCCGGGTCGCGGCGAATGGATAACAGAGGCTGTTTTATTTTGGAAAACACTTTCATCTATTGCTCATATGTGGCAATAAGGCAATGCACTTGGTGATTACAGTAAAATCCCATTATAGTGGACTCGCTTATAACAGAATATCGTCTATAATGGATGAGGCACACATGCAGAAAAAGCATCAAGACTTGCATATAACGGAATTTCGCTTATAACAGACAAACAAATTGGTCCCCAGCTGTAGTTTTGTTCGGCTATAACAGACATGCAGGCGTGACGTGCCGGTGATATCCAGTGCAGATACGTAGTCGGGATTATTAATAGTCACACATCTGGTCAGGTAAAATTGGATTACTACATGTAGAATATAATAATCTATACCACAAGTGTGTCTGCTGGGGTGTAGCATGAGTAAATGGTGTCCTGTAGTTGTGTTCTGGACATACAGCAACTCTGGAAAAAACAGACTTTGAATATAACAGACTGTTTTGCCAGGTCCCTTGAAGTTCATTATAAATGGATTTTACTGTAGTTAAATATTGCGCACCTCATTGTCTTTGTTACATGTTTCTGATCCCTCCCTCAACCCAGCTCGTAAGAGGGAAACAAGCTCAGGGCTCCCACTCATTCAGCGGGATGGTGAGTTGTATTTTTACGCACTTTGTTTTTAGTTGTTTCCATACCGGTCCGTGAAAATATTGTTTTACATGAAATTGGTCCATGGTGCAAAAAAGGTTGGGGATCGTTACATGTCTCCACACGTCTCTTTACACGTCCTCCCGTCTCCACCGGTCTGCGGAAATGTTAACGGAATAAAATCGGTCCATGGGGGAAAAAAGGTTGGGGACCACTATCCTACAGTATAAATATTTAGTATTACCAGATTAAATTAGTTCAATGTAGTTATCTACTTTTGCTCTGTAGCTTGTAGTGTAACTAACTACCATATTTAAAAACTACCATATTTCGCAGACGTCAGATTTTCATTCTGCAATTTCCAGAAATAAAGATCACATACTTTCAGTCCAGCACACAAAGCACTTTCCATCTCCATAAAGATGTTGAACGAAGACTGGGGAGTTGCCTCAGGCACCACAAGGTGAAGAGCCTTTTTATAGCTCTCTGCCTCATGCTCAAGAAGGACGTCATGCTGACACTTCCGGAAATGACCAAAATAAAAACATGGGAGAAGGGTGTAGACCTGGGTGCATAGTGGAGTACTACATTGAGCAGCTTAATGTAAACATACAGAGTAAACAGTATGTGGTGATTAGGTATCTATACACCACCATTGACAATATACATCTGATTGTACTAGAAAAAAAGTTACTGTAGAGCATATTAATGTAATTATAAGGTAAGGAAAGCATTGAGTTTTGATTTTATATCAGAATCATATTTTGTATACATGTAAATAAGATTAGTACAGCCAGGCACAACATACATACATTTAGTGCTAGAGATCTATACCATTGTTTTCCTGCTGTTAATATTTATATTTTCTTTTTCTTTATCAAGAAATATTATAGTTATCTCTATTTTTTTAGTTATCTCTGTTATCAATAAATGGTAGTGACCAGGTACCACCTGACCCCTAACTCAATTAATATGATATGCTTTTAAAATGGGAATCTCAAAAGCTATATGTAATTCAAAATCCATCTTCTGAACTCGCAGGACAGCCCTTTATGTTAAACATTCTACAGCACATCACTGGAAGACACATTCATTGGACCTTCAGCTGAGAACGTAAATAGTGTGCCAGTAAGAGGCTGGAACACCTGGCCAGCAAATCTCCTCTTTCCAAATCACACACTCACCACACAGCACATCCCACGTGCTTGCCCTGCAGTTCACTTACTTGGCCTGCATCCCAGCAGATGGAGACACACTAGGGGAGTTTGGCCACTATAACAGCTTTTAGTTTATGTGCAGTGGGTTGAGCGAGAAATACTCCATAGTCTGTGTTTACTGTCAGCCAGTGAACAGCAAACTCTCCAGTTAGCATTTGTCCAAACTTCATAACAATTGGAGAATTGATTTTTATGAGGATTTCTCGCAGGGAGAATTTGGCCAACAGAGGTCATTAGTAGATTGTAAAAATAAATCTCTGCTTGTGATACCATTCCATATGAATTGGCCATCACTGACGTTGCTATGAATTGAAATAGGATTTAAGAGAGAGTGATATCAATGTCATTTTACAGTAGTTGTCAATATATCTTTAGCTCCATTATACCTCCCATTATAGCGTCCATATTTGATGTTTGGCTATTACATAATAGAATAGTAATTTTCATTCAGTGAAATTTTCTAATGGTAGAAAAATGGCTTTACTGTTTACTCAGATCCCAAGCTTCACTCTCAACTGTGTATGTGTGTGTTTTTGTCTTGTTAATTGTAGCTAGTCCCTTGTGTATGTGTAGACTATGTGCAAAAAAACTGTCCGTGGCCCCTCCAGAATGGCCTAGCCCTCATGTTAACCACTCCCAGCTGCCTCTCATTGGCTCCCTTGTTAGTCATGTATTTAAGTGCTGTGTTACCCTGTCCAACCATTGTTACTTGTCAGTGCCTCAGAACCCATTCTCTGTTCTAAATAAAGCCCCCCTGCGGGGGATTTTCCTGCACCTGTGCAACATCTGAGTTGTGCCTTATCCACTTGGCATGACAATATGTAATGTTACATTGAAATTAAGTGTTTTGCCCATGTAGTGTTTTACCCTGATGTACATGTCATGTCCCTGTCTCTAATTTTCACCATAGTCCTAGGTAATAGTATATTATATCACTGTACACAATGTGTGTGAATGATAAAAATACTGAAATTTGATATAAACACACCTTCACACTCACATTCATTTTAAATCTACACCCACATTCAAATCTACACACATTGTTTGAATCCCGGGGTGGTTGTTCCACTGAGTAAAATATGCTGTATGCTTGTCACTGTAGCATCTACACAATGACAGATATACAGGGCAACCATTAGATATCAAGGTAAACTGTATATTAGCTGCAAGCCGTTTTAAAATATGTAGCTTATGCTCCCACATTGTTGAATTCTTGTTATAACAAGAAAACATACTCGGTTTTGCATGCTATTAATATTTATCATTTCTTTTTTGGCCTTAAAAATTGTTGCAAGTGTGGCCATTCTCAGTATACAGTATACTCCAGACCTCTGTATATATCATAAGGACCCACAGTTTTTACTGTTACAGAAAATTGTGGTCATTTTGCGAATGAGAAATAAATAGAATAAAAATATTTAAACAGAAAAATAAATTATATTAATAACATTTTCAAACATGGACATTAAAACATACAAAAAGGAATACTTACAAATAAGTTACTACTTAATTAGTTTGGAAAGATTCTGCAAATTGTCATATATTTTAGACTGAGCGGGACAAAGGACATGGGAGCATGCAAGGAACAAAGAAAAGTTTTTTTTTTATTAAACTCAAAAGGACAAAACTGATAACCAAAAGGTTAACAGGGGGAAGTAGAGGAGGGACAGCAAAAACAAGCATGCAATGTTAATGACAGAACTGGGAAACACAGGACTGGGAAGCACTATAGTTTCAGACCTACATATCACAAGAAGTACTCAGGTAAAACACATTTGTTAGCTTTCATATTTCCAGGTTCTTCATCCAGTACTTCTAGTACGATTGGTGTTAGATGAGTATGGATTAGATGGCTGGATCAAATGACAGGGCTGTTTGGGGAATACAATGTTGTCATTTCTGAAAGCACCCAGTCTCGTTCAATTTAAATCTTCTGATAGCTCGCAACTGCTTGCATACTTCTTATGTCCCATACATACCTATTTGTCATCTTTGTCATTTTGAGGTATTAGGTAATTACCTTGTATTCTAAAATCTTTCTTTCCCTCAACACAAAGCATCTGTAATCTAATGCTTATGTGGGTATTCTGTTCACCTGCTGTGCATTTAATGAAGTATGTAGCATTATTGAAGGCTTAATTCAACACTATCTTTTCACTCAGTGGTTTCACAAACCTTCCCACACATAACGATTTAGTCTGATTGCTCCCTGTCAACATTTATGTTTCTTATTATTGTGCTACTTTGCAAGCTGCTTCAGAGTTTTTCTTCCTCAGTATTTGTGAAAAAAATCTTTTTTTGGTTTTAAATCACACATTCTCAAAACCAGTGTTTAACACACATAATTATCACTTCCATGTTAGAACTGTATTTCCTCCAGCTATTTAATGATTAACCCATCTTCTTTTATTAGTATTTTACCTTAAAATGGAAGGATATCAGACAAGAACAAGAGGTTAGGGCACAGATTCAAATAAGGAAGACAGAAAGAGGGCTAAGAGAAACGGCGAAATGCTTGCTTAAAAAGATTTAAACAATGTAAAAAAATATAATTACAGTGTTCAAAAAGTAAAGTAAGACATGCAATTTTTATCTTATTTATATACTCACTGTTTATGCAGGCACCGAATTAGCCAGCCAATTTCACGGAGGCGCTGGTGGTGATGCTTGCTAGTGTACCACATGGGTTTTGACCAGTACCCTATACATACATACAGAGTAGAGACAGATTCTGACCCAAAAAGCAAAACCACTGCAGCTAAAAAAGCCACAAAAAAACTGTTTAGCCAAACATAATGCAGAAAATCTGTTACAGAAGAGATATATCTGTTAAGGTGAATATAGAAGTTCCTAAATTTTTATAATATTTAGAAATACAAAACATGGAAACATACATTTTCACCCTCATATATCTGAAGTAGATCTAAGTGACAAGGACCAAATGATTATGGTCAGAGCATCTCCAAAAGAGCAAGGCTTGTGGGGTGCTCATAATCGGCCATTGTGAGTACCTACTGAGAGCGGTCTGAGGAGGGAAAAAGTATGAACTGCCAGCAGGGTGTTGGGTGGCCAGGACTTCTTGATGTGGGATGTGGACAAAAGCTGTCACATTAGGTACATACCTTGGCACAAATGGAAGATAATTTTGATGATTATCATGAGGATAACACAGGGCATCAAGCCCTGCTGGGCATGAGGCTCCATAGCCACAGGGCAGTCACAGTGCCCATGCTGAGCCCTGTCCATAGTCAAAGCCATGCAAGCTTGAGAACTGGACCTTGGAGCAATAGAAGAAATTGTTTACTGTTGCATCTTGAGGACAGCCAGGTATATGTCAAGCAGCTGTGGGATGCCATGGACTGAGAAGTCCGATCCAATATATACTCTATGTAGCCCCATATATATTCAGCAGAGCTCCATGCCTATGTGTTGTGACACATTACTTCTGTGATCAACATCAGAATGATCTGTGACAATAGCTCTTATGTAGGTTTGTACCAGACATGATTGCCTTTATTAACATCCAGCATCAAGAAAAGTCCTGGCCACCCAACATCATTTTGGTGAGTCATGGTTTTTCCCTTCTTGGACCACAGTTTTATTCATACCAACAAATAAAGCTGCTAACAACTAACATCACCTGAACACAGGTATGGTGTAACTGAGTTATAAGAGAACAGTACTTAGGAGTGAATCAGCAGGGGCAAGTCCAGACATGTCATGTGAGACAGTAATTAAGAAGCCATAATGAGTTTTTGCAAACCTTAATACACATTAGCAATGCCTGGGATGAGCTTCTCTGGAATTACATGCGTGGGCACTGAGGAAGTCATGTAATAAAGGAAATGTCAGTATTATATTAATAATCCCTAAACAGAGGAATCAAACAGTTGCACTTTCACTTCTGAATGAGACAAAATTACTATTTATATGCATGCAAGGTGCCCTGCATTATAGCTGTGTTTTAAATCCTGGTAGAAAAGTCCAAAATGAATCAGATGACAAAAATGAATCAGATGACAATTGTAAATGCACATTTGCCCCAAACAGTATTCTGATTCTATCAATTCTGCTATAGCATGGGCTAGATATGTGGAGTACTGCCTCTAAATGTGAACTGGATAATGATCCATATGATTAGATTTGGTTATAAAAGAAAACATAATAGAAGAATATAAGAAACTGGCTGAACAGTGTGTCAGATTACACAGTGTGGTTGCAGTACACAAGCAGAACAGGAGTCTGGGGCAGGGCAATGAGCCTTGCAGGAGGGCCTCAATAATCATATGCTAATCTAGTTAAATTGGTGATGCGCATATGCCCCAGGTAATGATATTTTTCCAGGGGGATGACCCTACTATCGGACCATTAAACATCATGGCACGGTTTGTAGGTCTCATCCCCGAACTACCCAGAAGTATCCCAACAAGCATGATACTGTATCTCTCCAACCTAGTAGCAAAAAGGCTCTGTGTTCTGGCCTTGCTCTTTGTAAGTTGTTGTACTTTAATGTCCCTCAGCTAACCTTGGTGTCTGCCGCTATTTTCTGTACAGTAGGACACCAACCGATACGCTTGCATAGTCTATTAATACACCTGTTCAGCAAGTTGTACTCATGCACCTTTGCACATTGTACTTTCACTGGAACTGCTTGGGTCCTTCTGAAAACTGAAAAAGGTTTTGAAGGTCACTTGGTTGTGAATATAATTTACTCCCACTCCAAGTGCCATTGATCAAACTGCTCTGCTTGAAGAGGTTAAATTGGCAACCCCCCCCCCCCCGCCCCCCAGACACACATCAACATACACACACTTCTCCTTTCCATTTTCACCTTATGGAATCACATTCAGCATGAGCACTGAGGCATTATTTACTCAAATTACCCTGCTGTCACCGCAGTGCTGCCCATGGCCCCAGTGATGCAGCCTCTGCTCCATCATTACCCAGCAGATGGATCACTAAAAATAGACACCCACCACCCATCTGTATGGGCAAGAGTTGGATGCGTACCAAGAGAGAGTGTGCGGCATAGCAAGACTGCCGAAGCATAGCGTGGGAGGGCACTCTCAGCTTCGGCTCTCAGTCACGGGAACTGCAGGTGAGCTGTAGCACTGCATTGTCCTCACTGGACAGACAAGCAAGTCTCCAGTTCCAGCTGTCATTCAGGAACTAACACAGACTGTCAGGAAGCTTTTTCCCTGTCCATATGCATTAATTTTAATTATCACTGATCCGAAACAAGTACAGCTAAATTTCAGACATTGGTGTGAGGAAAATAATCTTTACATATGCAATAGCTAACGGGAGCCAAGTCTCAGATCAGGAATTACACTGGGGTCTCAAGTTATTTTTTAAAGATAATATCAGAGGGAAAAAAACTGAGAATGACAAATCCATTCCTGAACATTCCCAGAAGGGGGATGCCTCATCAACAGTCCCTTGGACAAGGATGTTAGAGGAGCTTGGACTCTCCCAGGACCCAGGAAACTAAATGAAGCCCTTCACAGTTCAGAGACATGTGAAGTCATGTCAGACTGCTTTTTCACTATCTATCGACCAGTCAAAATGCACTAAAGTGTTTGATATTAGACATGTGTAAAGTGCCTTACAAACAGAAAATAGTGTATGCATTTTTAACTTCTCACATTTAAATTTTTTGAACATAGACAAAAGAAAAATAATAAATACCATTTTGGTCCAAACAAGATGACCCCTCACCTTTTTGGGACAAAAATAGAAAATCTCATCTTTAAAGAAAAGAGTTTGGTAACACTTTACTTAAGGCCATGTTTTTAGTCATTTACCAACACATTCAAAAGTAATAATGCATTCATAAAGCATTGTAAACATGGCTATAAATATTTATCAAAAGGCATAACACATTATTTTCGGGTTTATTACGCATTATGAATGCTTTATGAAGCTCTCATCTATAATTGACTATTGGTATAAGTATTAAGGATGCTTTGTACTGCATTATGACGGTATAGTACATTATAGATGAATGATTCCTAAGGCAGTCATAATACATAATAAACATGGCTATAATGTATGGCTTTTTATAAATATTTATAGCCACGTTTACAAAGTGTTTTTGAATGCATTATAATGCATTATGAATGTGTTTCTAAATTACTGTAAAGTGTTACCAATAATTTATTTGACAAGAACATATAAGAAGTTAATCATATCATTGTCAAAAAGAAACCACTGGCAATCACATTACATTGATTGTATTCAACAGCAAACATTTCAATAAACAAATGTATTACTTGGGGGCAGGCAGGGTAGATAATTAATATCACAAATTCCACAATCCAAGAGAACGCAGACCCACATAAGGAAGACAGAAAAACATATTGTGGCATTTGGTCAAGTCATTTTAATAAAAATGATGCATTGTTTCTCCTACCATTGTATTAGGGGGACGTCCTGCCCCCTCAACGGCGCCTCCTGCCCCCCCTTGAAAGTCAAGTTAATTTTATTTAATTTTATATTCTAATAGAATTAAACACATCCCCCCCCCAAAAAAAAAAAATAAAAAAAAGCTGTAATACTAGAAGAAGCACTGTGATGACAGCGCGTTCAGAATGACAGGTACTCTCTTTATTAACAGCCAAAATTAGTAAGCAATAGATTTGTCAGCAGCCATACCGCGTGTAGTTCAGACCATGTAATTTACCTGAAGCTAAGCAGTTTTGGGACTGGCCCATATTTGGATGGGAGACCAGTTAGGAGAACTGGTTTGCTTCTGTAGGAGGTGTTGGTGTGGACCACAGGTTTGCCCATTCTCTGGCTTTTGTTGATCCTGATGCCCCAGTACAGTGATGGATAAACAGTGCTATAGAAATGGCACCGTCCTTCAGACAAAATGTAAAACCCAGATTCTGGCTCTCTCAGGTCATAAAAGATCCCTGGGGGGTTTTGTAAAGAGTAGGGGTAGTATCCTGCTGTCCTGGCTAAAATTGCCCACTGTAGCCCTTTCAAATCTGACTTCCAAATAATCAACTTGTCCTGCTGACCAGCCCCATGGCATCACATTATATCAGCCATCATAGACTGTGTCGCGATCGCCTCCGGGGAAGCAAGAGGAGGGAGACGGAAAGCCAGGAATTCGGGGTTTATTGGGGAGAAACAGCACATTCGGGGCAGACTGGCAGCAATGATGAAGGACGTTTATGACAAGACTGGGGAAACATACTCAAACGTGGACCGAAATACACAGGACTTAATGGAAATAATACGAAGCAGCTGGTAACAATCGAGATGTCACACGAGGTGAATGAGGGGGCGTGGTACACAGGAGGATCAGACGAGTAGAGCGGGACAGACTGTGGGTAGGATCACTGTTCAGATAATGTTGTTTGCTAAAATCACGTTGATACCATTGACTGCATTTGGAGTTTGACTTAACTAGGAAGTGATTAATTTACACCATCTACTCTATGGTACATATATAATGACATCTAAATTCTAGTCCTCGAATATAAGATGGTCCCAGTATTTTAAATATAATTTTTTGGGGAAAATATACCATCTTAAATTCAGGTCAATACAGTATAAGAGGTCTTCTGTCTTGTTATAGTATTATGCAGTCTTTTTCAAAATCCCTGCAATGACTGTAGTGTTTTGTTTTTATGGGAAAAAAAATACTCAGAAAATGCTGGCCTGTAATTGGCCAGTCATGCAGAAATGTTAATTTAATGTTTGGCAAAATGCCAGTATGGACAGGTGGGGCCAGGAGGAAGCATGGCATAGGCTCTCTAACCTGCAGTGAGTGCGTGGCGGTCCAAGGGAACAGCAAAGAGAGACATAGTGATACAATAGAGGAAACATTAGACAAAGCACAGGAAGGATGGACTGGACTGACATAAATTCACTAGCCTCAGTACAAAAGAGGTCTTTTTGTTATAAGGATCTTACAAATCTAATACTGCAGGGAGATATGATTCAGAATTTAAACAATCCTACCCTTTGCTTAATGTTCTCCTAAGCAGCAAAGGTGACTCCACTACGCAATGCTGCTAGTTATTCTGCACTTTGTCTAGCTTATTGCATATGAAATACTTGACAAAACATCATTCAAAACTACAAAATGTTAGACACTCTGCCTGAAATTGGAAAATGAATGCAATAAAGATTAAGAAAGTAAATTAAACTAGCAGAGAAGTCAAAAGTGTGGCATATTTAAAGGTGATTCTTCACTGAAAAATGAGCTTTAGCAGAATATTCTAGTCATACTGTATGCAGCAATAAGAAATCAGTTCTATAAAAGACCAAATCAAGGGGAAAATCCTCCTAAATGTATTTCACACAAATTAAACTACATCATAAGTATAATATTTCCCAAACATTATAGACCAAACCATTAGATAGGTTAGCCAGTGAGAGGTTTATATAAGAATTATTTACCAAACCTATACAAAAGAGAGAGAAGAACAGTGTAATGATCAAGAAAAAATAGGCACAATTCATTATATAGTATCAATGTGAAAATAAAAAGGATTTTCTTTGGTTACAGGGAAAAACAGGAAAGGAATGGGTGTTTTAAGACAAATTATCTTCAAAACCAACTTTAAAAAGAGAAATAACAACGTTTTTAGTAGTACAATGGTCATGAGTAGCTGGAGAAACTGATCATTTATGAATATTGAGAACAAATTTTGTTCTCAATTTTCCATAATGAGAATATAGATATGTCATTAAAAGGATAAACTGTTTCATTAGCCTGTTCCAGCCGGAAGGAAACACTAAGAGCCATTTCTGTCAAAGACTAATTGACAAATCAGTTACTGTGCTTGTATTTGACTTCTTTTTAATGCACTGGGCCTGGGTACAATACTTCCAATACATAATTTATTCAAAAGTGAAATGTACCCTTTTATAATGTAATTAGTGATTAACAGTTTCAAAGATAGTCTATTCACATGAAATTTTGCAATTTGCCATTGTCTTCTGTGTAAAGAGATGAATATTGTGAATATTGTGAAGAAAAAGAGCTAATCTTAAATTAATCCTGGTGATCCTCCAAATGTACCACACAAGCACACACCTTGACAGACTGCACAGCCAGCACTATTATTCCCAATAAATTACATCTAAGGGTAATATTACAGAATATTACAGAATTTCCCATTAAAATTATCTCTTGCAACAGTGCCACCTGTGTCTCCTCCCTGCAGCCGTGAGTCTGGTCCACATGTAGTTCTACCTTAACCATAAGCCAGAAGTGAATGGCTGCAGGGTAGCACTGCCCGCTGCCCCATCATGCTTCAGGAATCTCTCACTGAAACACGCCTTCTCATTTTTTTCATCACTATCTTCTGCTTCTGTAAATTCCCATAACAATATGGTCTGTTTCTATCTATTATATTCTAATAATTGGGGGTGGTGTATGGCTCAGTGGACTACGCCTCTGTGTCTGTGATTGGAAGGTCGCTGGTTTGAGCAACAGTCTCAGCAGAATAGTCACATCTCTGTGCCCCTTGATCAAAGCCCTTAACGTCCA